>NC_040040.1:21262815-21390433 GCF_003713205.1 Coffea eugenioides
AATTGGAATTTAACGCTAGTTCAAGGAAATGATAAACTTAGGGAGTACACTCACGAGAGTAGAAGTGCACCTATGTGGTTTTAGTGACTTGTTTCATGTAATTTCATAGAAGAAATGAGTTTGTAGTTAATTTCATAACCACGAGAGTAGGTATCGTTTAGTTACAAGTATAGTTGATTCACTACGAGAATAAGTTTCACATACATTAGGAAATTACGTTATAACTAGCCAAGATAATAGCATTCACTTAACCGGTAATCATATTTGCAAGAGTAGTAAGGAGTTCCATATCTCTAGAAATTTTCTAGTGTTATTTTTATTACTTTTATATTTATGGTAGTCTAAATAATAAAGAAGTTTGAAAATCACTGGTAATTAAAAATCTTCCCTGTGGAATCAACCCTTAATACCCTATATTCGTTCACCATTTGTATACTTGCGAAAAATCGCGTGTGGGGTATCTAGGATTTATAAATGTAAAACTTGATTGTGGATGAGTTAATTGTATATGTATACCTCGTGCACATCAAATACCATTGAATCTGATTCAACAATAACCTGCATAAATCCTCTTTGAACACATAATTTCATCCCTAATAATAAAGCTTTAGCTTCCGCCTATATACTAGTACCCTTACCGAAGAAAGAGAAGAAGGCAAAATGTAAGCGCCCCATTGAATCCTGGAGTATCTCCCCTCCACCACACATAGCTGGATTTCCTTTCGAACATCCGTCAATATTGAGTTTCAACACCCCTCCCTCTGCAGGGATTGCCAAAAAAAATGCGTGATGTTAAATGATCCAATCGTTGCTCAACTAGTTCCAAAAAACGATGCCAAGGCATAATATTGTGAAATTCCCTGACCTTAATCCAATACGTAGACCTCAAATCACTAAAAATCGCTCGACACACCGAATGAAAATCCATAAGAACTCCTTGCTAGAAAGCTATATTCCTTGCCTTCCGTAAATTCAAGCAGATAAAAATAGGCAAAAGACGAAAGATAAATTTTTATCTTTCGGACTTGGCTGGTTTATACCACCAATTAGCCAAGACCACATGCAAATGATCTCTAGCATAACGAATTCCACAAGGTGATCCAAAAAACTTCCACACGGCCATTACCAGCTCCCTTACAAAAACAAATGTTTTACCGTTTCAGCTTGAGAGTCCACGCAGCAAAAACATTTGGACGGCATATGAAATTGAAACTTCATCAATACATCATCCAAAGGCAACCTACCCCTGATCAATTGCAACATAAAAAATGAAATTTTCAATGGCACCTGTGTATGCCAACATTGTTTAGACATGAATGAAGAATACATAGCATCCCGTATCTCCAGGAAAGCAAAGAATAAAGAGAACCTGCCCGATGTATATACAACCCAAGTCATGGCATCTGGAACATCCCTAGAAGGAACAGCCATACCCGCAATTTCTTGAACAACCTCCACTAGCAGCAGTTGACCCAACAAGATTATATTCCACTCACCATTATCAATAACATCTTTGAAAGACAGATTTCCTTGCACCTTTAGGAGATCATATATTTACCGTTCTTATATAGTGATATAAATTCACCTATTTACCGTTCTTATATAGTGATATAAATTTACCATTCTTATAGTAATGCATTGATCCAAGTTATCATTGGCGTCAGCCTAGTGATTAGGAGAAGGCTCATTGAATTCTCTTCGCTATCAGATTCAAGATTAAATTTTGTACGCAACAATTGAGATTGAAAGGGCATGGGAAGGAGTAGGAAGGTATTTAAAAAAAATATTCATCCAAGTTAACTTTATGACTTATTCAACATTGGTACCGAGAAAGTTAACAGAGTAAGGTTGATCTTTAGAACATTTAATTGAAAAACATGCATACTACAAGAATTTTGGTCATCAATGACAACTACTTTTCGTCACAAAAAAGCAAAAAGTCGTCACTGATGACTTTTATTGACAACATTTCGGTTGTCACAGAGTCGTCACTGAATCTCCGTCGGTAAAAGTATACAGTGACGACTTTAAAGTCGTCAGTGAATAAAAACTTTTTTATGACAAGATATGTTGTCAATAAAAGCTACAAATTTAGTGACGACATGCTTTCTTGTCAATGATGCATGAAGCAACATAGTCAGTGTATATATTAATTAGTGACAATTTTGTTGTCAATAAACCCCTTATCAACTGTGACAACAACTTCTTATCAATGAATAGTTTTGATTCAGTGACAACAACAATTGTCAATAAAGACAGCCTGCTTGAGAAATGCTACTCATTTACAACACCTTGCAATGTGTAGTTTGATGATTTTCCTACTACAATAATATCTAAAAAATGAAAACATCAGCAATGTTTAATAAATAACAAACGTAGACACCCGTTACAATAGGAAATGCCATAATAACATATTAAATATTCAAATGTCATAAATAAGTGCAACATCACACTACAAATAGTTTGATAAGTTTCAATAGAGCAAATTTTGCCATATAAGTCAAGGCTACACTAAAAAACAATTCCAAGTCCCAAAACATTTTCCGTGCTACCGAAACATTTTCTAAACTTAAGATAGCACTATAACCATAGTTTTTGAGTCGACACGTAAGCCGTACTGCTAATCTTCCAAACCTCTAAAATGAGCAATATATCTGCAATAAAATAGTAAAGTTATTAGTAGATGATAGAAAAATTAAAACAAGGAAAATTAGTTAAGGAGTCACCAAAAAATAAAGTGAATCATTTGTTTTAAGTCTCATCTAGATAGTGGCTATACAAAGAGTAGAAAAAGAGACATTATATGGGTAGTTCGGAAACAGAGTCTACTAGAGGATGGAAGTTTAATAACATTCATTAAGAGCCAAGGATTATATGGGCAGAATTGTTCCACTTCTTTATTTTAATATTAAGATGTCAAAGGACAGCAACAAACGATTCCACATTTATGAGAAACAACTTTGCAAACTTCACTGTGTTTTAGACCAAAAGTAGTCTTTGAAGCTTTGAATGTCATAGGATTTCATATATCTAAAAATATGTAACTATACATAAGGTCTAATAAACAAGAAAAAGCAGCCTTATCACCTACCAAGCACTTTTGAAGGATACTAATTTGTCCATTACTTGAGACATGAATCCAACTACTGCCTACAAGAATAGTGAAATCAGCATATACAGCAACAAGATAAAAAGCAAGTCCAAGCACCGTACACATGATTGCAAGTTGGCTAATTGAAGAGACAAATTGGATATCCTAATAGCTGGAAGCTATAAGAGCTACACCTAGAGCCAAAAAGTCAAACTTTATCCGAGTCCATGTTAATAGTAACCTGTGGACTTATTGCCAGAATAATTACTTTTAAGACTCCAACAGTGGCAGGGGGAGAGAAAGTGCTACTACAAGAAGCAGAAACATATTCAAAACTATCATCTTTTAACTAAAGTGAGTTAGCAACTAGTGTTCATTAAGCACATTTGTCAATATCATAATTATGTAGACACAATACTTTGGTTAGGATACACAGGAATGTCAAAGCCATTATTTACAAGTGACAAATCACATACAACAAATTGTAGTGACCAAACTTGTAATTCATTGTTTGAAAACCACAAATTGATTACCAAAAAACATGAAACAGTAATCATTTTCAAGATTTTTGAGACTTTAGGCAGGCAAAAGCAAGCCCTGAGTCTTAAATACGTTTGGAATTTTTTTAATCTAGTTTTTCATTTTCTTGCCTGTACTCTGCTACCAATGGAACGCATTGCAAATTCCAGTAGTTCAAAGAAGTAGTACAACATACATGACTAATTTGTGCTGTGACATCTGCCAAAGATTGTCTTCATGACACGATTTTGTGCATTGACAGAATGATTTAGACTCATGCAGGACATATTTGCTTCATTTCGAATGTCTTTCCCTTGTTTTTCTGTCTTTAGTTTAGATAGAATCAGGATATCAACTAGCTTCACACTCAATTTTGTATCGCAAGTGGAGATTCTTCACCAAGATTCTACTCATTCTAAAGCACTTACCAAAAGATACTTCATATGAATTAAATATACATCATCAAAGCAGGCATTCAATCGAATTACTTGCCGCATGGGAAGTTTCTACTTCAATTTTAGCAGAGTCAATAGCACTTCAGAATGGATATTGCTTCAGAAAAATTAACACAGTAGAAGCAGAAAATGCAATAAACTTTAGAGATTCTTATGCAACCCAGCAAGTATTAACCATAAAACAGATAGAAGGCATTCATTCAAATTACTTGCTGCATGTGAAGTTTCTCCTTCAATTTTAATAGAGTCAATAGCACTTCAGAACAGAAATTGCTTCAGAAAAATTTGCACAGTAGAAGCAGGAAATGCAATAAACTTCAGAGGTTTTTACGCAACTCAACAAGTATTAACTGCACAACAGATAGAAATGAGACGTAATGTCAAAGTACTTACCACTTTCAACTCCATCAATCCATCAAATGGCTGATAAGTTGCTATTCCACTAATACTCATGTCCTGTCCCAATATTGATTCCTTGGCATTCTCTGCTAGCCATTCTTGAACCAAATCTAGTGACAACTGGTACAATAAACAAAAAAAATCTTACAAGTAATTACACTCCATCCTTAAACTTAAAATCAGCATATAAACAAAAGCGAACATTTAAGTGCAACTATATATTGTTATTAATGAAAAATTCTGATTCAATGATAACTCTTTATCACCATGAAAATTGAAAATTTTCCTACAACAATTATATCTATAAATGGAAAAAAATGACAATGATTTATAATTAGCAAATGAATGCATCCATTGCATTACGAAATGTCAAAATATCATATAAGCATTCAAATATCATAATGAAGTTCAACAACACCCTATAGCCAAGGTTGCCAAATTTGTCAAATCTGGGACAACTTTTAAGAAGAAAGCCAAGAAGATCCGGACCAAAGTTACCTTCCATCGTCCTAAGACATTGAAAAAGGACGGGAACCCGAAGTACCCACGCATCAGTGCTCCTCCTAGGAATAAGTTGGACCATTATCAGATTCTCAAATATCCTTTGACTACTGAATCTGCCATGAAAAAGATTGAAGATAACAATACCATGGTATTCATAGTTGACATCCGTGCTGATAAGAAGAAAATCAAAGATGCAGTGAAGAAGATGTACGACATACAGATCAAGAAAGTGAACACTATGATCAGGTCTGATGGAACAAAGAAAGCATATGTTCGGTTGACTCCAGACTACGATGCTTTGGATGTGGCAAACAAGATTGGAATAATATAAACGAATTTAGTCATTGTTTTGTTCCGATAAAAGATACTGTCTTTTAAGTGTGACAATTTGCTAGGCTGTTTTGTCGTGAAAAAAAAATACCAAATTTCAACACAAGGGGGAATTTTTAACATCAGACAAAATTTCACTAAACCTTGCCATTTCCCAATTTCACTATATCTCTTGTAGTTCGGTTGCTTAGCTAAAATTTGCAATCCAATAAGAACCTCAATAATTAAAGCTGGACATTCAAAATCAGCCCCAAGGAAAATCAAAATCAGGCCCAAACTAATGCACCAAATTAGCTCAAGAAATAAGTACTACTATTAAACTTCAGCCTCAAAGGAATAATATAACAAGTTGATAAGGCAACAAGCACTACTATAACAAGTACTGATATAAGTACTGCTATGAACAATATAACCAGTTGATAAGACAATAAGCACAACACTAAAGGAAAAGCAACTTCAGTTCACTTGCTTAGCTAAAACATTCAAATAAACTAAACTAAACTAAACCAAAACAATCCAAACTAATGCACCACAGAGGATACAAGGTGTCAAGTATCATAACCAAAGTAACGTTGATCATGATATAAGGTGTCAAGTAGGAGCAATGTGTACCAACATAACTAGAATGTTTCTTTGCCATTTAAAAGCAAAAAACAACTTTCTTGTTCTAGATCTCTGAAATTACTTTTGCTGTTTGTCATGGTGTATTAATTCCATAGAAAACCAGCACCCCTTAATATTGTATTCCAATCAAACTAGTAAGTTAGGCAAGTGGCGGGACATTGCAAAACATTCACAATGAAATTTACTTCAAGAATGGCACCAAAAATGGGAACCATTCATGTGAAAAGAAAAGGTATTACCTCAAGGAATGCCTTCAAAAGCCACATAAAAGTTAGTATTATTACTCCGTTAACAGAAAATCCAACCTACATCCAGCAAAAAGTTTGTGATTATATAGTATAAAATAATGCTATATGGAGAACAAACTACCATGTAAGACATGAAACTACCATGTAAGACATGAAACTTAAATTCCAGGAAAGCAAGCAAAACAGATTTTACAAAGTACTTATTCTTACTCGAACTAGAAAACTACCATAAAGATCACCGTTGTGCAAGTTGATTGAGAATTACTTATATCACAAATAATATAGCAGTATCCTCTTGCACTAAGCTCTAGCACTCAAGCATCATCCTCTCTAGTCTAATTACTGAGTACGTAGTATAGCCTTTTAAAATGTTATGGAATTGTGAATCAAATTCTTCCAACTCCTGAAGAAACACCCACTACCAACTGCAAATGCCAACTTATAGCTCTAGTTCATAATTTGGCATGTGATTTGCAATTTGGCCGCAGGTTTACCATTCAAAATTGCACCTTTCCTCATTTAGTCAGAAACTTATCTCAACGCCATATCTACATGTGAAAGAAGATCTAGAACAGATACCATAGAAAACGAGAAAACAAGTGATTGCTATGCTTATTACAAGCATTTCACCAAGACAACACCAAAAAGATACATAAATCACTGCCAATTACATGATTCAATTTTTTTAGCAACAGTTGCAAATACAGAATATGAGCACAAAAGCAAAATGAAAGGTACATTGTTAATTTACACCAAAAATAAAACGTCAATTTTCCTTATCTGAAACACTAACAAAAACTAACACGGTAGAACAAACTAAAATCAAGAAACCAGAAATGCGACAAGAATGCCAACAAAAATCATCTGAACAGCCCAGGAGGAAATAAACATCACCAACCTCTGAGCATTCCTATTCCTCACATAGACAATAACATGAGTAACAAAAGCCAGCAACAATCCCACCACAGTGTACAAGAACCCAACCGCGAACCCTTTAGCTCCCAATTGCATCCCGGACCCCCTGATAAAAGAAAACCAACTTCCCAGGGTCATTCCTATCAACCAAAAACATGGGTATTTTCCTAATTATGTTATGCATTGAACCGGAGACACTGAAAAAGTAGACAAAAATCTCTCCGGTCATCCAAATACTCTTATTGTGCAAAAGGGTGTTCCCATAAATCACTTTTTTCACCAAGAATGGAGCCGAAATCAGAATAACAGCAATGAGAAACATCAATTGCTTCTTAGAAATCAAAGAGGGGCGATCAATTGGCCCAATGCTCAGCTTCGTTTTGGCCTTGACAAATTCAGCCATGGATTCGGCGAGCCTCGAGAAATCTGATGCATTTATCTGGACGGAGTCTTTCTTGACATCGGTGTGGGGCAGAGAATTTACTCCGAAAAGGGCGAAAAAGGACTGGAATTCTTGAAATTCGATGTCGAAGAAGAAGAGTTTTGAGTGAGAAGTTGGAGGGTTGTTGGCTAAAAAGGATTTAGAGACGAGGGAGAACTCGGATTTGAGAGAAGGGAGGGAGAGTTCGGGTTTGGAGTGGAGTTGTTGGGCGTCGAAGAAGACGAGGAAAGCACAGGGACGATGAGTTGGAATGGATAGAATCCGTTTGAGGGAATCAGTGAGATGGATAACGCCGCCTTTGGGGGACTGGGATTGGAGGGATTCGAGCTGCAAGAGCAAATCCGAACTGGGGTCTTGAGAATTGGTGGAGATCGGGAGGAGGGTGATGAGGAAGAGGATGATGAAGATTGGGGCTTTTGTGAAGGCCATTTTGCAACCTACTATAAGTTAATGTCCGTCTAAATTCTTTTTTGGGCGAAAAGGAAAAAAATTGGTGGTAAAAAAATGGTGGGAAAACGAAAACTTTTCCTGATGAATTGACGTGGGCAAAAGTAGAAAAATATGTTTAAAGTAGCATTGCCTTTTGAAGGATATTTGCCTGACGAATTGCCTTTTAATGCTATAGTATTATTCTTTATTTTTTAGCAAAAAATAAAAATTTTCATCAACATAGGTGGCAAAATTTGTTAATTTCATATAATTGAAAATGTACTTTTAATATATGATTATTGTATTATTTCTTATGCAAATATAACATTTAATTATTTAAATTTGATTTTATTTTTACAATTTATAAAATTTTTATCACTTATATAATATTTTTAAAACCCTAATACATCTAAATTTGATTTTATTTTTCAAATTTATAAGATTTTTATTTAAAAAAATGGGATACGGATAAGATATCCGGTTGGTTCGATTTGCATAGGTGCATATGAGAATATCCGAATACTCTTTAAACCCGCATGCGGGTTTAAGGAGATTATGGCAACTCTCTGACACACTAGTTACCCATCCAACTTGTGTGTAACTAAAATATATTTAAATAATATATTTCATATTTTTGTTATTTAGAGTTTAACAAAACATTAATATTGGGTAGATTTGAGGGATATGCATAATTTTGCATATTTGTAGGAATATTAGAAAATGGAAAATTTGGGTAAATTCCCAAATTTTGGAGGTAAGGTGCAATCCAAGAACTAAAACAGTCATTTATAAAACCTTAACAGTAATAAGGTGCAAACCAAAACTGCAATCCAAGAGTAATATCATTACAAATTTCATAACCATACATTAAATAAATAGAAATGCAATCCAATACTATCCAAAACACAAAATGTCTTGGGTATAATAGTAATTTTGCATTATATGATGTCAGCAATTGGGTCCCAAGTTCTGCCAGGGGAGGTCAGTGTAATTGTGGAAACCTCAGGGGAGGTCAGTGAAATTGTCAGAAACCTCAGGGGAGGTTTCTGAAATTATCCCTTTTTAATATTGTCAATTGCTAGTTTTTAATAGTTTTGTGAAAATATTGATAATGGTTGAGAAAATTTTGTTACATTACTGCAAGTAATAAATGTGCTTTTGTTCTTTTTCAAACATTTATTTTAATGTTTAATTTTGTTTAAAACTATTGTACTAGTATAGATTTGCAAGACAAAACTTAAGTTCTCAATAGTTAAAAAATTCATTACAGAGAAAACACAAAGTAGTAGTTGCAAAATGTGTATAAATTACAGATATTTTAATGTGTATAAATTACAGTTTATTTTAATGTTTAATTTTGTTTGAAACTATTTTACTAGTATAGATTTGCAAGACATAGATTTATGGGTAATTTCTTTCTTTTTTTTGCTTTCACATATTTAATTTATGTTAAATACAAAACCTACCAGTTTCCCTTTCATAAAAATATTAGTGCAACACTTTTTGAATTTTACTTACAAACATTTATGTATTTAACATAAATTAAATGATTCAGAGTGAAATGCCCATAAAGAGCAGAATATTTGTTCATGTAATGGAGGAAACCCACAAAGAGTTGGTACTTTATGGGTCATTTCTTTTTAAAAAAAATTTAATTTATGTTGAAAAGATAACCTGCCAGTTTTCGTTTTGTAAGAAATCAGTGTAACACTTTTTGAATTTTACTTACAAACATTTATAAATTTAACATAAATTATATGTTTGAAAGTAAAATACCCATAAAAAGTTGGTACTTTGAATAGATAATGCTCATTTGCCCATAAACTACACTCTCTGAAGGCTATTTTGTTAATTACTTTGTAGTACTTTGTTATTCCTTTGCTAATACTACTTGGCATGTAGTACAAAAGATAAATCTGGCATAAATTTCTTATTCCATTGATAAAAAGACCTGCCTGCCTTATAACTATTGTAATGAAAGATATATCTTTAGAGTTTATAACAAATTATTACTTAAGTTTGAGAAAATTATAAAATATTTATGCATAGTTTATCAAGATACCATTCGCAATTTCCTAATAAAAAAATAGGGGCTAAATTGTAAAAGTTAGGGTGCCATAATAGAAATAATAAAATTGGTGTATTACATATGGGGGTTAAATTGCAAAAGTTAGAGTGCCATAATAGAATTAATGAAATTGGTGAATTACATATGGGGCTAAATTACAAAAGTTAGG
The DNA here is from genome assembly GCF_003713205.1 of Coffea eugenioides. NCBI lineage: Eukaryota > Viridiplantae > Streptophyta > Magnoliopsida > Gentianales > Rubiaceae > Coffea > Coffea eugenioides. The sequence goes on from NC_040040.1 coordinate 21,273,009, forward strand.
GAGTAATAATAGAATTAAAGAAATCGGTGTACTACATATGGAGCTAAATTGTAAAAGTTAAGGTATCATAATGGAATTAATGGAATTTTTTACAACATTTGGGGCTAAATCGCAAAAGTTAGGGTGACACAGTAGAATTAATGAAAGTGACTTAAAAATAATTACTTTAAACAGTGACAATTAATTCTTGTCACTAAATCCGAATCGGTAGAGTGACAGTGACGATATTAGAAGTTGTCACTATAGAAATCATTTTAGTGACAACTTTTTCAAGGTCGTCACTGAAGACTTAGTTGCTTTGAGCAATTATGACAACTTTCCTTGTCGTCACTAAACAATGTTGTCACTAATGACCATATTTCTTGCAGTGTAGTTTGTGACGAATATAACGGGTCGTCACTAAACATTTGGTTGCTTTGATGCAATTGTGACAACTTTAGGTGTCGCGACTAAAGAAGCTCCTTTTGTGACGACTTATTGTCATCACTACAAAATGTTGTCACTAATAACTTTTTTTTTCGTGATCAGTGACGACAACAAAAAGTCGTCCGTAAATAACTTAAATTAATATTTAAGTAACTATGACTAGTTTAATAAATCATCAAATTTTAAAAAAAAATTAAATTAATATTGAGGCTCACAATTAAATAAAGTCATAGTTAATAAATCATCAAATTTAAAAAAAATAAATTAATATTGAGGTTCACAATTAAATAAATGCATTAGAGATGTTCAAGTTAGTGATGATACTTATGTTGTCACTAACTACACTATAGTTTTATTGACAAAAATTGGTCGTCAATAAACATAAACAGTGACAACAACGAAAAGTTGTCAAAGAAAGTGGTAGAATTACTGACAACTTTTATCAAGTCGTCACTATCGCAAAACTCGCGCCTTCCAAGTCCCATGGCGCGAAGTAGTTTTGTGACAACAATTAAAAGTTGTCACTGAAAACTCAGTTGCTTTGAGTCAATTGTGACAACCTTCAAAGTCGTGACTAAACAACCTGATTTTGTGACGACTTTTTGTCGTCACAAAGAAATGTTGTCACTAATGACCTTTTTTCTTGTAGTGTGTATTCTTAAGCATCCCAGAGCATTTAGAGCATTGCTAATATCTTTCCCAAGGTAGCTAGGAGCTACGGAACTCTTTGTATGTGAAAGCTCTATTAAGTATAAACAGGAGGATTTCCTTTGTCAGTCAAAGCCATTGCAGGTTCTATTGCAACATCATTAGATAGAGCCAAGAACGTTGTAATGGTTGTTCAGGCTTTTGTGTTTGTTACCACTCGATGTTTAGGACTTATGAACAAATCATCCCGTACCATTTACAAAAAAGATGGATACCTAGCAGGGAGATATACATGATTATTGGCAAGAATTATAGTTCAATGAGCTTCAGGATAATATGTACATTTAATAGGAGACCACGAATGACGATTAATGCATCAGGCAAAGGTTCAACACCAACCCACTATTTTCTTCCTTGAAGAACTGAAGTTTAGGTCTTCTGCCTTGATGAAACATAGTTATGAGATTAAGATTATAGTGTTCTGGCATTCCCAATCTAAGAACAGCTGAACTTGGGTTAGCTCATCTTCCAAGTAGCCTATGAGTCCCAATCCTTCACAAATCAAATCCAAAATCCTCAAGAGAAACTTCCATGCTTCAACACAATATGTACTTATGACATCCCTAAAAAAAGGTTGTATGAATTGTGATGCTAATCATTGTAATGGAATTCCTGATTTCATTCTTATTTAAATAAGTTGGGTCATACATAGAGGCTTCACTGATATCTGGTAGGCTTTTCGGGCAAAGATTGAATATGATCCTCCACAGGATGGCAACTGTGTGTGACGTTATCACTCCAGTAGTGAAAATCTTCTTTGTGATAATTTAGAGTGCTGGAGAAGATTCTGCAGATTTGCCAAAACAACTTTCATGTTTTGCACAAGAATTAGTTCGACCTCCATCATTGAGAAAATAATAGTTGATGTGGTGTTAAATGCACAGAAGTGAAAATACGAGCTACCAATACGCGACCCTAAGGTCACGTATTCCATGGTCGCGTATTCTCTTCTGTTTTCTGAAACTTGCTCATCAACTTGCCCTACTTTCACACCTTTTCCAACTCACTTTCAACTAACAATTTCGGCTGTATCTGACCAAGAAGAGTGTGAAAAGTTAAAGAAACAACTCATGGGAGTTTCAAGAGTCAAAAATTACAACTAGAAATAATTCATTTTGCTCTTGAATCCTCTATAAAAAACAACCTTTGGAAACCATTTTCACAACTTTGGAAGACTAGAGAAACTTACCAAAAATGTAGTCTTCACTAGAATTTTCTTAGTTCATTAGTGAGAGCAATATAGTATAGTTAGTGTAGTTTTTCCTTCTTGTATTTGTAGCTAGATTTGATAAAGATTGAGGAGCATAGATGAAGAGTTGGAGCTCATGTAACAAGGGTGATTTCTCTTCTATCACTTTCTCTTTTGTATTTGATTTCATGTTTAACTATAATAAAAGTTTGGATATTGTTTTTCATGTTTAGTTAAAGTTTATACCTAGAGTTATGGATGAACTTTCTATTTCTTGTTAGTGATGTTTATTTGGTTATTTAGTGATATTATTTTGAGCAAGTTATTTATCACTTTTGCTTATGTAATCATGATTAACTGGCCATTAATTATGATAATCTTAAAGTGTTAAGTTTGCAATGAGAATTGGAATTTAATAATAGTTCAAAGAAGTAATGAACCTAGGGAGTACACTCACGAGAGTAGAAGAGCACCTTTGTATCTTTAGTGACTTGTTTCATATAATTTCATAGAAGAAATGATTTTATAATTAATTTCATAACCATGAGAGTAGGTATGACTTAGTTACAATTATAGTTGATTCACTACGAGAGTAGGTTTCACATACATTAGAAAATTGCATTATAACTAGCTAAGATAATAGCATTCACTTAACCGGTAATGTCATTTGCAAGAGTAGTAAGGAATTCCATACCTTTAGCAGTTTTCTATTGTATTTTTGTTACTTTTATAGTGTAGACTTAATTTATTGTACTTGTTAAAGTCTAACTAATACAAGAGTTTGAAAACTACCAGTAATTGATAATCTTTCCTGTGGGATCGACACCTCAGTAAACGACTCATATACTTGCGAAAAAACACGTGTAGGGTATTTAGAATTTATAAATGTAAAATTTGACTGTGGATAACTTAATTGTATATGTATACCCCACGCTCATCAGCAACATCCGCAAAGGTGTCTTAAATGCCATCCGATAAGTCCAAAGTGCATTGTCGAGTTTTCTTATCCAATCTTTTCTTGATATGTTCATCGTTTTTTCTAAAATGAACTTGGTCTCTTGATTGGCTAACTCCACTTATCCGCTTGTTTAAGATGTGAGAACCCTCACTTAAAAATATAAGTTCTCCTAAATCACTTGCATTACCCTAAGACTAAATAAATTGTAACATTTCCTTCTATTGCATTGCATTGTCTTTCTATATGAATTGTAACATCTTTTTGAATTGGTATCATTTTATTTCACTATATGCACTAGGACCAAATACCCTTTTTTATTTGTGTTTGAGACCTTATGTGAAAGTTTAAGGGTACTATTTAGACATTTGAAGCATTTGGAGGGAAGAAACATTAATTGGCAAAGTTTAAGGGAAGGAATGACCAAGATTGGGCCAAGTGTCAATGGGACCACTCAAACAAATTGACCAAGGAAATTAGTATTTTAAAACCTTTTTGGTTCCATTTTTTTCCCTTGCTTGGCTGATTTTCTTGAACTCCAAAGAGAGGAGAAAAATTCCATTTTTCTTGCTTGAAACCCTAGCTTGGACTTTGAGAAAAAATCAAAGGAGAAGGAACCTTAGTTAGTTTGAGTAAACTATCTTCAAGACTTGCTTGTGATTCAAGCTTGGAACTCTTGCTTTGGTGGACTTTTGGGTGGTTCAAACTTCATTTAAGAAAGGTGAATGATCCTTAAACCCTAGTTTTATTGTTTAATATCAAGTGTTTAAGGTATTGATGACAAACTAGAAGTTGAATTAATGTTGTTTGTGGTTAAATTCCTTGAGCTAAGTAGAAGTAAAGTTGGATGTATGGCATGCCATGTGTTTGATTCTTTGCCTAAGCTTTGTTTGTGATTTTTCTTGATGTATTAGCATGTTATGAACCCTCTTAAAGTTAGAAATAACTCTTGAAATGTTGGTTAAGTTAAAAATAATGAAAGGATGGAGTTTAGTGGTGAAGGTGAACTTGGGACTGTTCTCTTTTCCTCCTTGCTAGCCGGCCATGGATTGGAGGTTTTCCCCTTGATCTTTGTGACTTATTGAACCTTAATTAAGTTGAAGAAACTTGGCTAAACATTGGTTTAAGCTTGTATGTGAATTGAGGTGAAATAGAGCAAGTAAATTGGTTGATTTGGCAAGGTAGCGGACTGTTTTGTTCTTCCTTGTTGGCCGGACTGCCTTGATTCATTTTATCATTTTGTGTGTTGAATTTTAAGCTTAAATAGTGCTATATAACTTGACTCCTTGTATATTAACTTTAGTAGATTGAATTGGATGAATTTGAGCCAAAATGAATGAGGTTAGGAAGGAGGATTAGGGTGATTTTGTCAAAGTCCTGAGCTGATCAGAACAGGAAAATCAGCCAACTTCCCCGGACTTCTGGTATTGATAGGAGAGGAATTAGAGTTTTTATTTTACACTGTTGAAAAACTCTTTGAGTTTAGTTTCCAACACCACCAACGGCGAGCGATTTTGACTTTTCTACAGTGAGATATGGCCATTTTCTCGAGACTGCGCGCAGGCGACTGTTATACCCAAGAAAACCCTTTTGAACTTGAATGAGATTTTCCTTTTACTCAACTTTCGTGCACTTGTCAAACTCATTTTCTTATGACCTTTTCCTACATTTTTTGTTTAACTTGCATGGTAAATTGAGTCGATTAACGAACCACTTGGTCACCTAATGAACTTACGTTTGGATTGGAAAATGAATCTAGAATATTAACAACTTTCACTCGTTGCCCTAGGACTGGAAAATGAAGGTGAGGGTAATCACGGGACTTCACGGACTGCATTTCTTAACAGGTGAGTGTTTCACTACTTGTTACTTGTCTATGTAAGATATCTGAATACTTGGTCTGTGATTGTTTGATCTAAACATTTGATTTGACAAACTTGAGGTGAGCGTGTACTATATCACAGTCTACCTCCTTTGATTCTACCGAGACTCTGTATACTGATAATTTAAAATGTGATTTCTCTATATTTGACTATACGTCGTTTGGGTGATATCCCATCAACTACTATGACTGTTTGAGTACCCAACCTCATAGGTGAGTTAATTGTATTGAGCCAGCAAGGGTTTGGTCGAGAAGGTCGATGAACCCTGGGGACTATTTACTGAAATCCGGAAACTGGTATATTCGAGTATACCTAATTATATTGTTTGAGGTGTTCGGGCCCGATAAGAGGGTGACTGGTGGACGGAATTTTGAGAAAGTGATGTTATACAGACATTAAATTCATTAAATACATACGTTGACGGAGAATCAACGGATTTTCAATACGATCAAACTTAAGTGGATTTGGCTTTTGGAAGCCACCCGTATCCTTAAATTAAATTGTGATTAAATTGTTCCAGTATTATATTGTGTTTGTTTGTTTATATTACGCCTCTAATTGGTTATGTGCCTACATGTTTATTTGGAACCTCACTGAGGTTTAGCTTACCCCATTCCCTTTTGTTTTCCTTAACAGATCTATGATGGAACTGTTGTCAAGAGCCTGCATAGTCTTAAATCTTATCTTGAGCTTGTACTTTGGGTTGTAATCTTTTGTTTAGAACACTTTATATTTGACTCTCGTAAGTTTGAATTTGTAAGTTTGGTACTTATTTTGTAACTTAAGTTTGGGATTGTAAGTTTGACATTTATCTCTATATCTAAGTTTAGGAAGTTGATGTGACGATTATATTTTCATTATGGTTTGTAACCTTTACTTCGAAGATATTTCATTAGTTTTTTAGGGTTGCTGGTTCATTAGTTGACTGAGTCCCAACGAGAGTTGGGCAGGCAGCTCGCTAATCCTTAGGGTTCGCCTTGGAGAGAGGTGGGGCTATCATATAAGAATGGTATGGAAGTGATGTTTAATGCCTACAACCATACTTAAGTAACAAAGAATCAAGTTGTTTATTATAAAAATGCTTTCCTTCGTCGATTACTATGGCCCTAGGGATACCGAATCTACTAAAAATGTTCTTTTTAAAGAACCGAAATACCACCTTAGTATCATTATTAGGTGAAGCGATTGCCTCCACTCATTTAGAAATATAGTCTACAACTACTAAAATGTACATATTATTAAAAGAACTAGGAAATGGTCACATAAAATCTATATCTCACACATCAAATAACTTTACTTCTAAGAAAGTAGTTAAGGGCATTTCATTTTTTCCAGAGATATTTCTGGTTCTTTGACAAGCATCACAGCTTTTAACATACTCCCTGACATCTCAGTACATGGTAGGCCAATAAAATTTTGATTGCCACACCTTAGTTACGGTTTTACAAGTACTAAAATGATCATCCGTTTCTAAATTATGACAATGATATAAAATATCATGTACCTTCTCTTCGAGAATACATCTACGAACCATACCATCGGTACAATACTTATAGAGTAATGGTTCCTCCCAAAAATAGTTTTTAACATCATGTAAGAGTTTTTTTGGTGAAAATTAAAACCCTTCGGAAGTACTCCACTTACGAAATAATTAGTAAAATCCGCATACCATGGAGAATTGATAAGTGTTAGGACAAATTCATCAGGAAAATTCTCTTTAATTAAAATTTGGTCATTTGTCAAGATATACTCTAGTTTTGAAAGGTGATCTGCTAAAAGGTTCTTCGATATCTTTTTATCCTTAATTTTAACATCAAATTCCTGCAATAAAAGAATCCACCGGATTAGATTAGGTTTTGCATCTTTCTTATGTAGTAAGTATTTAAGAGTTGAATGGTTCATATAGATGATAACTTTAGATCCTGCTAAATAGGATCTAAATTTATTTAGGGCAAATATTACCGCCAATAACTCATTTTCCATAGTTGCATAATTGAGTTGCATTTCGTTTAACTATTTGCTAGCATAATAGATAACATGCATCTTTCCTTCTTTCTTTTGCCTTAAAACTGCTCCAACCACGTAGTCGTTTGTATGTATCACACATCAATTCAAAGGGTGGCGACAAATCCGGTGAAGTTATAATAGTGCAGAAGTGAATTCCTTTTTCAACTTATCAAATGTAATTAAACACTCATCATTAAAATGAAAAGGGGTATCTTTACATTGTAAATCACATAATGATTTTGCTATTTTAGAAAAATCCTTAATAAAATGTTTATAAAAGCCTGTGTGTCCAAGGAAGCTTCTTATTCCCTTGATATTGTTTGGAGGTGGTATTCACTCTATAACTTCTATTTTTGTTTTGTTCATTTCAATACCTTTAGAGAAAATCTTGTACCCTAAAACAATTCCTTTACGAACCATAAAATGACGTTTCTCCCAATTTAGTACAAGATTTGTCTCCTCGCATCTCTGCAAAATTAAATCTAAATTATGAAGATAATGATCAAAAGATTAACCAAAGACTGAAAAATCATCCATAAAAATCTCCATAATTTTCTCAATATAATCAGAAAATATGGCTATCATGCAATGTTGAAATGTAGCAAGAGCGTTGTATAGGTCAAATGACATCCTTTTAAAAGCCAAGGTGCCATAGGGGCAAATAAATGTGGTCTTTTCTTGATCTTCCAGAGTTATTGTTAGTTGTTATAATCTAAAAATTCATCAAGAAAATAATAAAATTCATAACCAACTATACGTTCTAATAATTGATCAAGAAAGGGTAAATGAAAATGATCTTTTCTAGTGACTGCATTCAATTTCCTGTAATCAATATATACTCTCCACCCAACCACAAGTCGTGATGGAATCATTTCATCATTCTTGCCCATTATTATTGTGATTCCACTCTTCTTAGGGACAACATGAATTGGGCTAATGCAAATACTATCAGAGATGGGAAAAATTATACCTGCATCAAGCCACTTGAAAATTTCATTTCTTACCATCTCTTTCATATTTGAATTGAGTCTCCTTTGAATTTCTACCACTAATTTGCAATTGTCCTCTAATAAAATGAGATGCATACATATAAAAGGACTTATACCTTTGATATCCTGGATTGTCCACCCAATCACCCTTTTGTGCTTTCTTAGAACTTTTAGCAGTTTCGTATATTGTTCCTCGTCTAAGTGAGCACTTACAATCCCCAGTAGAGTGCTATTCTCTCTAAGAAATTCATACCTTAGATGGTTGGGAAGCGGTTTGAACTCTAATTTTGACAGTTCAATCTCTGAAGGTGGTGGTAGTACTTTTCCTTGACCAAGGTTTTATAAACGTTACCTCTTTTATAAAGTATTTGAAAATTCAATTGCTTGGCCAATGCTTTAGTTTCTTCATCATTTCCCTCTTGCATCCCTACACTCATTAAACAAAGCTCAAGAGGATCGAAGTCAAGATTGACTCGACTCAACTCTTAGATTAGCATTTCAATAGTGTCAATGGAACAAGCATGATCGCAAAAAAAAGGTATTTTTTCATTTCATTCAAGTTAAATACTACCTCTTCTTCACTTACTTGAAACTTAAGTTTGCCATTTTTGACATCAATGATAGTACCGCAGTTGCTAAAAATGGTCTACCAAGAATAATTGGTATAGACATATCTTCCTCCATATCTAATACCACAAAATCCATAGGAATGATGAATTTTTGAACTTTAATCAACACATTTTTTCAAAACTCCTAATGGATATCTAATAGACCGATCGGCTAACTGCAAACTAATATTAGTGCGTTTTAACTCATGCAAACCTAATTTTCTAGTCACTGTTAAAGGAATTAATGATACACTAGTACCAAGGTCACATAATGTCTTAGAAAATTCAATGTTACCGATGGTGCAGGGTATAGAAAAACTTTCTGGATCCTTCAATTTTGGCGGTAGCTTGTTTTGTATAATGATACTGTATCCTCCATTAATACTATCGTTTCGCGATCCTCAAATTTCCTCTTTGGCATCGTGATCTCCTTAAGGAACTTTGTATATGAAGGAATCTGCAAAATAGCATCAGCGAAAGGAATATTAATATGCAATTGTTTCAAAATTTTGACAAACTTTTCAAAATCTTTGTCAAACTTATTTGGCTTGAGTCATTGAGGAAATGGAACTGCCGGAGGTATTGGAATGGTAGTGGAAGATGAAGGTTGATTTTTTTTTCCCTACTACATTACCCCACACTCGCATCTTGCTCCACTCACTCATTTCCTTGCTTCTCACTCTCATTGTTTCCCCCATTTTCTACCGTCGGAGGATTCTCTAGTCCTTTACCACTACGAAGAGTAATGAACTTGACATGTTCTCTCGGATTCACCTCAGTTTTATTAGGTAATTCTACTTGATTTCGATTGTTAATAGAATTGGCAATTTGACCAATTTGGACCTTTACGTTTCTATATATCTCGGCCAATTGGTCCAACTGCCCCTCTAGTCGCTAGAACCTCTCTGAAGTACCCCTGGCTAACTTTTCCACTGCTATCTCCCAACCCGATTTAGTATCTACTTGTGGTTGTCTTGGTTGGGATCCCGGTGGATTAATCGGCTTTTGAGGATTGCATTGATCTTTTCACCCAAAATTTGGATGATTTCTCCATCTCGGATTGTATGTATTCGAGTATATGTTATTTTGAGTATTTCTATTGTAATTATTAACAAATTGAACCTAATCAAGATCAACACACCCGTTAGTATCATGATCACCTCCGCATATAGAACAAGAAGCTACATGTACATTAGATAAACTTGTACCACATCCAACTTATCTATTTAACACTTTCATCATATTGCTCATTTGGGCACTGCGCATATTAATGGTATCAATTTTGATCATACCTGCTTGGACTCTTGGATTACCTCTTTCATTAGCCCATTGATAATTGTTTGCCGCCATTTCCTCTATCAAACCTTGAGGTTCTTGGGGTGATTTTGCCATCAAGACTTCACCTACGGCTACATCAATAGTCATTTTAGTATAAAAGAATAAACCATTATAGAAGGTTTGTACGATTAGCCAATCGAAAAATCCATGGTGTGGATATTTCCGAAACAAATCTCTAAACCTTTCCTCCGCTTCATATAATAATTCACCATCCTGTTGGCTAAAACTAGTAATATCCTCTAAACTTAGCCGTTTTGCCGAGTGAAAAATATTTATTCAAGAATGCTCTAGATGAATCATCCCAAGTAGTGAAAGTTTTAGGAGCATGAGAGTGTAGCCAAATTTTAACTTTATCTCTTAAAGAAAATGGGAACAACTTTAGTCGTATTGCATCCTTACTAACTGCATTCATTTTGATTGCATCACATACCTCCAAAAATATGACTAAGTGCATATTTGGATCCTCTATGACATTACCTCTAAATTAAAATTGTTGAACCATTTGAATTAATAGTGGTTTAATTTCAAAATTGTTAGCATTTATTGTTGGCCGTGCTATACTTGTTTGAGATTCTTGAGTTCCCGGTAAAACAAAATCCTTAAGAGATCGCCTATTTGTTTCGTTTTCTACTATTTCATCTTCAACAGGTAGCTCTATTGTGATTTTCTCTATTTCTTGTTGAATCTTTTCTTCTTCTTGTTGTGGTGTACGTCTTCTTTGTCTACGCAATGTCCTTTCAATTTTCAGATCAAAGGGTGTAATTACCCGTAAAGTTCAGTGTATACACTACAAACAAAAAGAAAATAACAAATTTAGTAATTTTACACTAAAAAGTGACTAAAAAAATCTATATAAAGACCACACAAAAGTTTTAACTACAATTACAAGAAAGTGTCTAAATTAATAAAGTTTGTTCGATCCTAATACTGTCATTCCTTGGCAACGACGCCTAAAACTTGACTGATTTTTATATAAGTATAAGTTTAATTTCGAAGTATACCCGTTTTACTGCAAGCATACATGTCAAATTAGCAATTTAGGGCATATATCAGATCGATCCCACAGGGAGCAACTTTACAAGTATTAAGACCTTACTTACTCTATTATTTAGACTAATAATCAATTAAATCAAGAAAAGTTGTAATTACTACTATCTAACTAGTTTTAACTAGATAATTTGCAAAGCAACAATGGAGAAAATTCACTAAGTACTTGAGTTTAGGAATGTAGAGTCCACTTATGGTATAAAAGATACAAATAAATAGAATTACCTCTTGTTACAACTCAACTCTTGTTTAACTAGGGATTCAGTTCTAATATTACCAAATCTCATTCTCATGATGAAATGGCCTAAACTAGACTAGTTTTTCCTATTCTCATGGTGAATAACTAAATCTACTCTTGTTTTTTTCATGAAATGTAAGGTTAATCCACTTAAATCTATCTCTATTCTCATAAGTCTACTACTTAAGCTCTAAAATGTTGTTCCATCATTATTACCAACCTTCATTGAATAATAACAAATAACAACTTGCTATTGGTGAGCAAGCAACAAGTGATAAGCATGAATAATAGACAAGTTAATACAAAGTATAACAAGTGTAAATCATATTCAATTCATATCAAATAGCCACAAGTTTCATTTACTGCCTAGATTTAGAAATTAAGCTACTCATATAATATATGACAAGAAAGAACATTGTTTCATTGCATGAACACATATTGAATCACAAGCAAAAGATAAATAAAGAAAGCTTAGCCAAAATAATGAAAAAGCTCCCAATGATCTTCTATTTCTTCGACAAAATGAGTTGTACAATGAAGTCTCCAATTGTTCTCACATTGTTTTAGCTAGAGAGAACAAAACAAGACTAAAAACTAAGCTGCAATGCTAAAATTTGATGATAACTACTTCTAATGTCTCTCTCCCTCCTTTCTAATGATTCTTACATGTCTAGTGTTAAGAGAGTCAAAAAGTGGTTTTTAACAAGATATAAAACTTCTTTTCTCTTCCTTTTGAAATCTTGAGCATGTGCAGCCGAAATTCTGTTTAGAAATTGAGCTGAAAAGCAGTGTGAAAGTAGAGCAAGTTGCAGAAATCAAGCTCGAATACATGACCTTAGGAATACGTGACTTACGGTCGTGTATTGACAGCTCGTATTTTCATTTCTGCAAATTTAGCACCACTTCAAATGATATTTTCTCAATGATGGAGGCCGAACTAACTCTTGTGCAAAACATGAAAGTTGCAACCCTTTGTATTATCTTTTCAATGCCTCAAGAATCATTTAATTTGGAACTCTGTGAACTAAGAATTGACCAAAATACCGTCTACTGGTTAGAACCTTGTTTCAGCTTTCGACAATGAAAATACATTTTTGTATTTCGACCTTTTAACAAATAAAATGACTAAACTGGGCTTCAATTTCTTCATACCAAATGTAGTTCTATTTCTTAGCTTCAAAATGTATAAGAATCACCTTAATCCGATCCTTGTAACGCAAGATATAGTCGAAATACCATAAGATGTCAAAGCTGAAAACTTGCATTTCTTCCTTTGAATATTTTACACTTCATGCATTCTTTTTATAACTTTAAATCATCAATAATCATCCAATTCTCTTCTTAATTCATGCCATTTGATGATTGAATCATTAAACCTACTGATGGATTATTGTTATAAGTACAAGTTTAATTTCGAATTACACCTGTTTTACTACAAGCATACAGGTCAAGCTAGTAGTTTTAGAGTATATATCGGGTCGAACCCACAGAGAGCGCTATACAAGTACTAAATCCTTACTTACTCTGTTATTTAGACTAATGATCAATTTAAACAAGAGAAACTATGATTAATACTACCTACAAATCTTAACTAGATATTTACAAGATAACAACTGGAGAAAATTTACTAAAAACTCGAGTCTAGGGATGTAGATTCCACTTATGGCATAAACAACACAAATGAATAGATTTATCTCTTGTTACAATTCTTGTTTAACTAGGGATTCATTTCCAATATTACCAAATCTCATTCTCATGATAAAATGGCCTAGATATAGTCTAGTTTTCCCTATTCTCATGGTGAATAACTAGATCTACTATTGTTTTCTTCATGAAATGCACGTTTAATCCACTTAAGTGTATCTCTATTCTCATGAGTCTACTACTCAAGCTCTACTCATGTTGTTCCATCATTATTACCAATTTTCATTGAATAATAACAACTAAGAGCTTGCTATTGGTGATCAAGCAACAACAAATGATAAGCATGCACAAATAGACAAGTTAATACAAGATGTAACAAGTGTAAAACATATTCACTTCATATCAATTAGCCATAAGTTTCATCTATTCCCTAGATCTAGAAAATTAGCTACTCATGTAAGATATAACAATAAAACACATAGTTCATTGCATGAGCATGTTATGAATCACAAGTTAAAGATAGAAAAGGAAAGCTTAGCCAAAATAATGAAGAAGCTCCCAATGATCTTCAATTTCTTCAACAAAATGGTGTACAATGAAGTCTCCAATTGTTCTCACAAAAAGTACTAGTTAAAGAGAACAAGATAAGACTTTCTTCTAAGTTCCTATGCTAAAAACTGATAAGATCTCCTCTAATATGTGCTACTCTCTCTTCTAATGATTCTAACATCTCCTTGTTAAGAGAGTAAAAAAGGTGGACTTTGGACAAGATATAAAGCTCCTTTCCTCTTCCTTTTTGCATTAGAAGCATGTGCAGCTGAAATTCTCTCTCCAACTATAGCTGGAAAGTAGTGTGAAAACAAGGCAAGTGGCTGAGAAAGTTACTGAAATCAGGCTACAATACTCGACTTGAGAATACGCGACTGCAACCTACGTATTCTCAAGTCGCGTATTCACTTCTGTGAATTTGGCTTCATTTCAACGACTATTTCTCTATGATGGAGGCCAAACTAGCTTTTCTGCAAAACATAAAATTGTAGTCCCTTGAGTTTGCTTTCCAATGCTTTAAGAATCATCCAATTTAGAGTTTTGTGGACTGAGATATGATCGAAATACCATCGACTGGTCAATCCCTTGTTTCAGCTCTCGACCATACAAATAAGCTTCTGTGTTTTCAACTTTTTTGACCAGGAAAAAAACTGAATTGGATTCGATGTCTTCATACCAAATGTAGATCTATCTAAAGAGCTTTAAAATGGTATAAAGATCACCTCGATCCGATCATTGTAACTCAAGATATTGCCGAAATACAAAGATGTGTCAAAACTGTCTTCACTTGCATTTCTTCATTTGAATATTTTGCACTTCATGTCTTCTTTTAACCTCTTCAAATTATCAATTATCATCCAATTCTCTTCTCAATTCACACCCCTTTCGATGATTGAATCATTAAACCTACAAAAACATGAAGTTTTTACCATTAAAATCCATAGAAATGCAATGTTTGCCATTTAACCACAAAATGTACATTTTTACCAAAACCCTAGTTAATTAGTTATATAACTAGTTAAAACACACCAAAGCTAACTAATAAAACACTAAAACACGTAAAATATATACTTGTCACCTACCAAAAACATGAAGTTTTCACCATTAAAATACATAGAAATGCAATGTTAACACTTAAACCACAAAATACATATTTTCAATAAAATCCTAACTAATTAGCTATAAAAGTGTCTAAAACACACCAAGCTAATTCGTATATATCACAGGTCTTTAAGATCAAATTAACTTCTTTTGTGATGTTTGGACACAAGTGTGGCTTCTCTTTATAATTGAGGTGAGTTAATTGATGATTTTTTATGTGAGCACAAAAGTTGTTCAAGTGTTGATCCGGTTGTTATTATTCGAGCAGGGTGAAATGTCTTCTATTACTTTCATTTAAGTGAAGTCAAAGAGATCAATTTCTCAAATTCCTAGGGTTTTCAAGCTCACAATTTTGCAAACCAAGCTTCAAATCAAGACTTTAAAGATGTTGATGGGAAATCCGCACCATAAACCCTAATTCATGAGGTGGATCAAGGAGTAGATTCTTTATTGATTTGGCGTCATCTATTTCTCTTAGGGTGCGTTTGATAAAACTGAAAAATGGAAATTAAAATCTGAAATCTGAAATTTGAATCCATTAAATTATTAAATTGTTAAGTATTAAATCAAATACATTTGAGTGTATATCACATTTAGTGATAAATGAATAGTTTATCACTTATTTTTGGGAGTAAGTTTTGCCTAGGAAAGTCGGTATCACTTAATTAATTTAGATGTTCAATTTTTTATTATCAAATACGTCTGAACATATTAAGTTCTGAATCTATTAAATTTAAATACTGAATTGGATGATCAAAATGGGCCTTAATTTCTTAGTTATTTAGTCGATTGTGTTAAGAATAAATTGCACCAGCTTGCATGTAAGATGGAACCACATAGTTGTTGTTTTAATTGAGTTGTTTTGGGCCTTTTAGGTTAGTAAAATAATTTGGCTACTTAAAATTTAAGTTGGGCCTTAATTAGTTAGTTCTTAGTTGATTACTTAAGCAGTTAAATCTTGGCCCTTTTGGATTTGTACTTTGGCTATAAATAGTCAAAGTCTTTGCTTTGATTAATAAAGACAATAGAGAGAACATATTTTCCAACATTAAACACATGTGTGTTTCCCTCTTGGCTTCTTTATGAGCTATCCTTGAGCACTTTAGAGTAGTCCTAGGGTGCTCATCGACATACTAATCAAGTAGTCACATTGATTGTGGTATTGTCTACCTATCAAATGTTCTTAAGCCATTCCCTGAGCATTTTGATATCTGCTGCCCAAACCTTGATATCGATTCTAGATCCTCAGGGCTTGTGGTACTACAAGTTATATCTTAAATAGGGAGTAAAATGTATTAGCTGCCATTAGAGTTAGTTGAAGGTGTCAAAGTTATATCCCTTTTAGTTTTCTTGTTAGTGTCTTTGTCGTTCTTATTCTAGAGTTCTAGGGCTTTGTGTTTTGAGTAAAAAAAAAATTATTATTCATTCACAGTACTGTTCATCCGTGTTATTGTTCATCTCGAAAAAAAATTCTGTTCAAAGTGTTTCTTGGAAATCCAAAGTTCTTACCTAGGGTTTCTTCGTGAGCCTTGTTGAATCTTGGGTTGTGTGAGCTATTGGCGCTTGATACTTGAAACCCTAAATTTTGGTTCTTGAAGTTCTTGAAATTTTTTTGGGGAAATCTTGGCTGTTCATGTCTATTTCTTGAATCTTTCTTGAGTTTCTTGAGTTTCTTGATTAAATTCCAGAAGTTCTTAAAGATCTTGAAACAAACTTTAAGGTTTCTTGAATTCTTGTGCTCAAACTTTTCAAGTCTTGAAATCCTTGAAATCTTGGAAATTTGGGGCTTGTCTTTAACGAGTTTCGTCACAAGTTTGGCGGCATTCGTATCAATTTTCCTGCTCTCTTTTTGGGTATTTTTCAGTTTACAAGGAATAGATATACATATTCATCTGCAAATGATCTATATATGGATGTAACTAGAATTGCATTATTTAACCTGTTAATTTCACCCTCGTTTATTTTTCCCTATATGTGAGGCTGATGTTATTCTCTAAATCTAGCTTTATTGCATATATCTTGAATAAGGTTAGTAATTTCATCACTGGACTCATAATTTGTAAAATTCAGTTGTTTTGATGTGATTATATGAACACTAGCTTCTAACTGTGCTCTAAAATTAGTTATCTTCGGGCTTTTGATTGCATCTATTTCCTCATTACTTTTTAGGATTTAGGGTTCATCAATTGTGCATGCTTTGGATTTCTGAGTTGGTTTTCCCTTTTCACTTTTGTGATTTTAAATGCAAAAAATTTTGGTTCCTTCAAAATTTGTGATTGATTTATGTGATAAACTGAAATTGTTTCTATAATATATTGTTATTTCTTTTGCGAAAAGTCATTTTTCAATTGGTTGATTTGTCAAATTGGTTGACAATATTCATCCTACTTTTTTCAAAATCGTTTGGCTTTCTCTTCTTTTGTTATGAATTCTTTTAATTTGCTATTTAGCAAAAGGTTTGTTTTGTAAGTTTTATTGTTTTTTTTTTTTTGCTTTGGGTTATTTGTTTGAAACGTTAAAGAAGCCTGGTTGTTTGTAGTTGTTTACTTAGTTCCTAATCGAAGAATTCCTGCAGGCACACATGATTGATCGTAGTAATAAATTACCTCGAGTACCTTAGGGCCGAACTCACTGGAACGAGTTAATTTTCTACTTTATTTATTCTAACAAAAATAACAAAAGTTGAGCTCAAAGTTTGTTTTAATCACTACTCAAGAAATTAAATAAATAATCAAATCAAACAAGATACAGGTGAAAAAACAAATGGCAAAGGACTAGGTTTCAAATTTTGATCCAGAGTTTGAGTTAATTAACCAGTTAATTTCTTAACATGGCAAGAATGTATCACACGCCAGTACCTTAAATTATGTCTAGATACATCTAAGTTTTGCCTAATTAAATCTTACGTCTCTCTCGATATCATATGCATTTAATTAAACTCTTTAAGATCACAGGTGATATAGTTTCATCTTACATACTCTAATCTATTTTCATGATTAGGTTAGGTATGTTTATTTATGTAGTGCACGGTTGTATATCGCTTCTCAGTTCAATGCAATCCAAAAAGCATGTCTATGGTGGCCAATCACAAATATGTAATTAAATCAGAATAAATAAATCAAGGCAAAAATTAAGAAATTAACTAAGATAAATAATCAAACCTCCATCATAAAACCGTAATGCTAAATATAAATTAGTTCATCATATTTGTAAGAGTAGGCAATACTTCAATATTGAAAAATAGAAGACTTAGAATAAAGAGCATGTAGAACTTCCTAGTTGAAGAAACGCTAAATCCTGCACCTTGATCTCTAACTTTGATTCTTGAATCTCAAAGAAAAATCTTAGAACTAATGTTTATATGCAAATGTTTTCTCCCTAAAAACATCATATTTATAGTTTCTTAAAGTATTATCCCAAACAGGGTAGGATCGGGCTTATTGGAGCTAAAAATGACAATTTCGTTCATTTTTCTGATGAACTCCAGCCTTAACCCTGGTGCTGGAATTGGGACTAGAGAAACACCAATGAGGAAACCGAAATCAATATTAGACAGACCTCTTGGGATCCATGTGGAGATCCATTTCGAAGTCGAAAAACTCTATTAACAAGGCTAAATCATCTCTTGGTCAAAACATGAAAGTTATAGCTCTTTGAATTAGATTTTCAATGCCACAAGATTAATGTCATTTAGGGGTATGGACATTGAGATATGCCCAAAGTACTAAAAACTGGTCAGAAGAGCATCACAACAAAACTATACTTTAGTAATTTGGACTTTTGGGTATGAAAACATGAGAACCAAACTTTAATGTCTTGATAAAAATTGTAGAGAACCCTCTTAGCTTCCGAATCAATTAAGAATCATCTCAATCTGATTTTGGTAACTCAAGTTATTGACAAAATATTGAAACATGTCAATCTGGTCAAATCCCTTCTTACTCTTTATGTTTTCTTCTTCCATTGCTTCTTTGTGCTATGTTTTTAGTCCATTTTCTATCCAGTTGAACTATTCACCTATTAGAACAATATAAGAGTAAAATTAAGTAGTTTCTACTCAATATAAAACTCAAATAGCGTAGTTAACTAGCACCTTATACATCAAAATATACTATAAATTACACTCTATCACTTCCTTTTTTGAATATTAGATCTATTACTTAGTTCCTATTCTGAATTTTGGATCTATGATGAATTTAGGAATCAAACTAAAGTTGATTGATAAAAGTTGTTATTTTTCATAATTTTCATTAGGTGTATTTGTCAAATAAATTGAAGTCTTCGTCCAAAATAGGCTTCAATGGAAATCTTTTAAACAAGATACGTGCTACTTGATCTTGTAATTATTTTGCACGTTGAGTTGTCTGCAACTACTTGTTCTTTGTAATTGAAGGTAGTTTCAATCGTTAGTAGATGTTTGTGGGCCTGAACAAATATGATACTGAGCCTGAGCAGAGAAAAATCTTCAATGAAGTTGATGAGTTTATTAAAGTCAAGCTAATGATGAATCCTGAAACTAAATCAAATAATGGATTCACATATCTTAGTTTTGTAAATGTGGAACAAGCTAAACAAGCTTTGTTCATAGGTCAAAAATGAAGTTTTTTTTTCTGATTTAGTTGTTATGATAAAAACTGAATTTAATTCATATCTTTAGCAGCCCCAAATTCCAGATGCATGGAAAACAATGTAGTATTACCCAAGTCAAGATAGTGATACTTAATTTGTTTCTAGTTAATATCTGCAAAACATGGACAAAGGAAGATGAAAGTAGATAAGGACAATGAAAGAAGAAGGGATGGTTTGGGCAATTCGGGGAAGGAGTGTGAGTGAGAGGCCCCAAGTTTGAACCCTCCCACTTACACGAAAAAAAAAAGTAAATAAGGTAAAGTAGTATGGTGTTGTGAACCCTACATTTGTTGATGACTTTTTAATAGTAATGGTACGAATCGAGGCTTTGCTTTTTCAAAATTCTCTTGTCGTTATGATGCCATGGATGCTTTTAAATGTTCACAAAAGATGTTGTGTTTGGAGCTAATATATCTGCTGAGGTTTCTTGTGCAGATTCCTTCCTTGATCCAGGTGACGAGATCATGATTCAGATAACAGGCTTAAAGCAACATTGGAAAGAATGGCAAGACTCTTCATGCCCCTTCTATTTTTGGTATCTCAAAATTTTCAAGAACGGCAGAACAAAGCAAGATTTTCATCATTGTAGAAACAAGATACATTGACAAGTTTATAGTCAAGGCAAGAGTCTAAGCTGACCAAGTTTCTGATCCTCTTTGAGGGAAAACTTGTTGAAAGCTTCAAGAATTGTGGTGTTACTTTTGTTGAAGTAAGCATCATCAAGCTTTCATGAGTAATCTTTACTTTCTCACCTACCAATTTGGCTTAATTGAAATGTTTTATTACATTTAGATTGGTGACATTATGACATGATCAAAAGGCTACGGTTCCTCTATATTGGGATAATTGGAACATAACATATGCTAATGATGCTAACTTTGCTTAAAAGTGCTTGTAACAAATCTCTTGCTTCTTTCTCTCAAAGATGCTTCTTCCCCACAGCTTTCAGTGAACAGAGAAGCAATGAGAATCCAAAGAATAAAGTGACTGCAATTCTAGATGAAGAGGAAGAAATATGGGCAGCAAAGTTTGTGACGCCCCGAAAGTATGAGTGCGAGAACCCGAAAATTTTCCTAAGTTCCTAGGGTTTATTTTATTGATCGCCCGCCTTTTCGACATCTTCTTTATTAGAAAATTCCCCAGATAATTTTAGCGAGTAAATATAGTTTTTAGATGATTTTTCTAGTATCAGTTAGTTGTTGAGAAATTAAGAATATATATCGGACGTGGGACCCACTAGTGCGGAAAGTTCGGTAAAATTCGGCCAGTTAGGTTAA
This sequence comes from Coffea eugenioides, assembly GCF_003713205.1. NCBI lineage: Eukaryota > Viridiplantae > Streptophyta > Magnoliopsida > Gentianales > Rubiaceae > Coffea > Coffea eugenioides. The sequence goes on from NC_040040.1 coordinate 21,293,597, forward strand.
GTTTTGGATACCGGGTTTATTTTATCAGGTGTTAAGAGATAATTAGAGATTGTTATGGATGAGAGTGGAGAGAGACAAAAGGATAACCATGTATTAATTATAGTGACAAGTGTCACTTAGAGGTTAAGTCTTGATTCTTGACCACTATTCATCCTTTTACCATTTAAATCAAAAATTGACCAAAATTCACCCTTATTTCCAAAGCTTCTTGGCCGACTTTTCCTCAAAGAAAAAGAAGAAAAACTACTCAATTTTCTTACTTTCAATCTTGCTCAATCTTTCATTCCAACCGGTTAATCTTCAAATTATTCCATAAAACATATTAGTTTAGTGGTATTTAGGTGATTGGTGAAGTTATTTGGAAGCTTAAGGTGCTAAGTGGTCTCTTTTCTTTGGTTACTAAGGTGAGTTGTGAAGGAACCCCTCTCCTCCCTCTAATGATGTTTAATTCATGATTTGTGGTAGTTTAAGATGTAAGTTGATGGATTATATCTTGATTTTTGGTTGACTTGGTGAAGTTTTATAATTATTGGTGATTTTTCTGTTTTCATATGAATATTATTATGGGGTCATGTATGATGATTGGAAATGATATTTAAGGAAGCTAGAAGGTGGAAAAAGTGGTTAATTGCTGGAAATTTCTGTTTTGGAAGGAAAATTGGAAAACTAGGGTTTCATGTCCTACATTTTGCCCGGCACTGTAGCTTATAGTTAGAGGCCGAATTGGCCTTGGGTTAAAACATGAAAGTTGTAAGGAATGATATTTTAGAGATTCCTACAAAATTTCAGATCAATCGGAGTAGCGTAACTTGTGAAAAGACCGAATTACCCCTGCTGCCCTTTTTTTACCCGAACTTGAGAATTGCTTCTGTAATGGGTTATTTTGGTTGGGAATACTTCAGAATTAGTTGTTTAGGTCTTATGATGAATTTTAGACATGTATTTTAGCTTTCAGATGGCTTTGGAATTACTTGATTTGGATTTAGGTAACCTGATTTATGATGTTTGAACCAGAATGCGGTTTGTGAACCTGTTTTTGCGGTTCTGGTTGAGTATCTTGCATTTTTGACCTAGTTGTATCACAAAATGGACTGATTAGCCTTCTTCAACATTGTATCCCTTTCCATTAGCTTCGAAACGGTATAAATTTCATCCAAATCTGAGTCCCGTAATTCCAGTTATGACCAAAACAAGATCGGTTGTCAGAACTACCTTCGAATTTGGACAGTTCTGACAGGAATGTTTGGACCCATTTTCCTCCATGCTATGTATTGATTCAGCTTTTGACCTAAACAGGAAAGTTATAGCCTTATGTCCTAGCTTTCCAACACCTCTGGAATTTCTTTATTTGGATTTGTGAGCTGTGAGTTATGGTCCAGCAAACAAACCCTGTTCGTCACCCGAACACGTAAATTTCTGGTACTGTTTTCCATAATTTCGACCTGCTTCCATTCAGATCTAGATTAAGGTGTCTTCATGAGAATTGTATCCCTTCCTCATAGCTTCGAAATGGTGTCTCGTTCACCTTGATCCGACATTCCTAGCCTAACTTTTGATCAAAACGGTTTGAGATGGCAGATTTGGCCATTTCCGTTTGCCGTTCCGCGCGCGCGCGTGCGCCCATTTTGCCGTTTCCGCACTTGCATGTGCCGATTTTGCCGTTTTGCTTGTTTTGGGCATGTTAGTGGCCGTTTGTGATAATATGTGATGCAATCTTCTATTTCAGACAGTGGTGAGCTAGGCGGAGCCGGTGGGGCCCACTACTAGCGAACACGCACGAAGTGATTTTGCTCTTGTACTACTTTTGTATTTTGAGTAAGTATTCAGGCCGTTTATGTGTATAAACTGCTTATGTGTTTTGATGTGAATAAAAGGGGAACTTAGGCGAGGGTGTACTTTATCACACTCGACCTAAACCCTAGTTTGTACCTATGTTTCTTTATGAGATGTGTATACATGAATTATTTTGGGTTTGAACCCCTTGAGCTTATAGCTCGAGGTGACGTTTGTGAGTTTTGGGTTTGAACCCCTTGAGCTTGTAGCTCGGGGTGACGTTTGTAAGTTGGGGTTGATCTTCCGACCTAGATGGACTATTCGAGCCGGTCAGGGCTTGGTCGAAGCCAGTCCAACTTAGTCTGAGGTCACCAAGTTTGTGAATCCGGTTCACCGAGAATGTGAACCAAGTTTGTGACCCGAGCTTGTGACTCAAGCTCAAGTTTGTGATTTCGTTCGCCCGGGCAAGTTTGTGAGGTGACTGGCTAGTGAGGGTGATAAGGTGTTTGGTGGGTGTACAAGCAGAGTTCTACGGACCTTATTTATGGTCGACGGAGTGTCGACAGGAGATCACGCATGGCAAATGACTTGGCTTTGGAGCCAACCTGTATCCTTTCTTTGTATTGTTACTTTTGCACTCGACTTGACATTTTTGTGAAATAATTGTTTATTTAAATGTGAAATTTACACTTTTACCCCTGTTTACTTACTAAGTTTCGAGCTTACCCCGTTTCCTTTGTTTTCCTTAGCAGGGGACAACGCGGGGAACTTCCTGGCACCTTCACTAGTATAGTTAGGTTTGATTGTAATAGTCAGACAGTTAGGATGTTTGTTTTTATTTTAGTGGTTTGTATAAGGACCCTCCTTAGGGTCTACCTTCTGTTGGTTGTTATTATAATGTATTAGAGTGGTTTGACTCGATACTTTTGAAGATGTAAATAGAACTTTTTTGGCGTTAGATATATAGTGAATAGTACGCTTGTGGGTTTATCTAGTTTTATTGTTTTGAAATTTTGAGTCCTGGCGCGAGTTAGGCAGGCGTCCCGCCGATACCCTAGAGTTCGCCCTTGGGAGAAGCGGGGGCGTCACAAAGTTAGTGTTGGAAGCCGCTAGTAGTAAGTTCTTGCAGCCAGAGTCTCCTCCACCAGCAATGATAGTTGCCAAATGATAGAAAAAAAAAAGAAAAATGAAAGTGGAAAAGAATTTGAGAGAAAGAGGATTGATTTTTAGAGCCATGCAAATTAGTGTGCGTCTTCCCTTGGTAGCTGTTGTTACTTTCATAAATGTGTGACAGAGAATGGTGCCTAATTTTACTCTTAAGGCACTACAGTTGGTTGTTTGATTGCCTAAGTAGTTGCTTTCTCTTCATATAGTGTTTCAAATGCCTCCTGTAGTGATTGTACAGTTCAAACCTAGCTTTCCTTTACAAAATTTGAATTGTTGGTAGAAAATACCTTTTCCCATGATTATTAATGTTAGAACTTAGACTTGCTACATTTCTTGCAACTAAAAAAACTGCAAATACAATTTCACATACAGGCACCCTTTACCCACGCATCGAGCAGGCTTTGCCCCCAATTATTTCGAGCAATAGTAATTCATTATTAATTGCTTGTCTAACTTTATAATAGAAGGGTGATGGTTAATAGCTTCTCTAATCGTAAGGAAATGTTCATTTATCCAAAAAAATTGAGCAAGATATGCAGTACTTCAGCACTGATAAATATTAGACGAACAAGAAATACATCCCATGGTTTGTTGCTCTTGCAAAAGCTGCTAGCTGGAAGAAAGAAGCTAGGCTAGCGTGAAAAATCATCTTCAACATAAAGTGTCATTCCCGTGAATGTGGCCCATCACATAAATTGGTTGTCCTTGCAAAATTTGAAACTAAATTTTGTTCCGTGTGGTTAATGATTTATGTCGGTATAAGCATGATTCCTGTGTTGAGGATGCCATAGTTTAATAGACAAGATTGAAACCCAATGACATAAATATCTTGGGTCGGAATCCGCATCCCCCTTCTCACTCCTCCTGTGCTACAAAAAATGAAAAAAAAAAAAAAAAGATTCCCGTGAGTTGTAACCGGATTCTTCATGAATATAAATCCAAGACAGAAGCAAAAATGACATAAAGTTTACAGCCGCAAATGATTTTGGCAAAAACATATTACTGTTACTATTTTTTTGTTGTTTGAAAGTGATATAGTCGAGTAATTTCAGATTCTTCTTGAATATAGTCCAAGACAGTAGCAAAAATGACATAATTAAGTTGGTAGCCGTTAATGCATTTATAAACACCAACCTTTTACTATTTTTAATATTTTTTGAAATTTTTTTCTATTTATGGGTCATTTATTTTTATGCTTTCTGATGTATATTTTTATTATTTTTGTAGGTTTATCTAAAAAAGAAAAAAAAATAGTGAAAATGAAAAGAAAAAAATCTTGGCATTTACTTTTCCTTTTAAAAAAAAATTATATCAACATACCTCATACTTATTTTTTTTTTAGACTACTTAATTATTAACCCACTCCACCTCCCATTCTTCTCTTTTTCCTTTTCGTACAAAATTCATCGTCACACAACTCTCTCACGTCTCTCTCTCTCTCTCCCAAGGATACACACACTTGCACACCATCAAAAACACACACATCACTCCATTCTCTCCTTCTCTCTTGGTGTATTTGGATGAAGCTTGGAGCCTGATAAATAAGTGTTTGAGTTGTTTTCTTGAATTCATGGATTTTGATGTTAATTTGCAAACAAAAACAACAATCCATATCATGCCCTGCTCATGTTATTTTTGTAGATTTAAAATGCCTGAATGAATATAGAATTAAAAAAGGGGCAAATATGTGTGTATATGTTAGCATATTTTCAGCGATTTGTTTTGATGAAAAAAAGAGTTATTTTAAATCTGAAAGTTAGTGGATCCTCATGTCCAAGCAAGTCACGGGTTTGTTTGATTTTTATGAATTTTGTTTCTCTTTCTTGCAACTAATTGAATAGCGGCTGCGTTGTAGAATTTAAGGATGAGGTTTGGTGCGCTCATCAGCCACACAAGAGTGGTTTGGGGAAGGATCAGAGAGAGAGAGAGAGAGAAAAAAAAAAGAGAAAATTTTCTGGAAAAACAAGAGAAAACAGGTGATACGAACGGCACCAACCTTGTGATGCAACCCGTACAGAAAGGTTTGGATCTAGAAGGTAGAGACTCACGTTGAAAACGACGAACGCAGCGGATCACCTAAACCCGTTGATTACGTGGTCAACGAACCTCGGTATTTGTAGAAGACGCCACAATTTAGCGCGGTTCTAGATTGATAAGTCAATTGAATACCTAAAATATAAATCTAAGATATTCAAGGTGCTTCAATGAAGCTTTTTGAGAGAACTCTCAATGTAATTTTATTAATCAGCGTAGGGACTAACTATGTGGCCTACTAAAGTGCTATTGGTCCTAAGGCCCACATGGCCTAGCCCCTTGACCCAAGAACTAAAAACGACTAAGCTCCAAACCACAAGCTAGTTGGACCTCTTTATTACACTCTACTAAACTAATAATGGGCCATGGCCAAGGCGAATCATGGGCAGCTAATCCTCATGGATGGCCGATAGTAGGACAACATCTCTAGCTTCGTTGAGGCCCTCAATGGTCCTTAGCTCTCCACTTGACTCACGGGCCGCACGAACCAATGTTTGTAGTGCCTCATTCAACCTTTTCACGCGAGCTCGTGTCATAGGCCCCAATGGCACCTTCACTTGCTCCACTTGGATAGCTCCCTCGACCTCCTCATCAACAGGGCTGACGAACCGGCCCTGTTCAAGCCCGAATATCTCTTTCATGATTGATCGTTTTAGGGACATTCTTTTTGCTGCACTTTCCCAAGTCATCGGGAAGTAATCGTTCTGTTGAAGGTTTCTGAGGAAAACCACTCTAAAGTTGCGAAAATTCTTGTTCAAATCACCCATTTCTCAGCTCTTGAAATCGAAGTTCAGAGAAGAATTTTACAAATCTTGAATTTCGGCCATCCACTGATATCTAGTCCAACTTAAAACCCTTAGAGGAGTTGTAGATAACCTTACTTGATCAACTCTTTTCATTTTATATCATATTTGACTACTTTCTTAGAATTTCTCCCATTCTTGATTGACAATAGTGATTTCTTTTTTGTGATGTTTTGTCCTAAAATTTTACATGAGTCTTGCCATTTTAGACCTGTAAAGATGTAGGACATGAGTTTTCTGCAATTTTTTTCATTGAGTTATGTGAAGCTTAGGAATCTCGGCGTGAATCTCTTTTCATTAACCTATGAACTTGCTAATCTGACTTTCTTTGCTTTTCGTTGGTTTATGACAAGGATGCATGAGTTAGAAGTTTCCTTTGTATTCCTGTGTTTTAATTTATTTTTATGAAGAGATGAATCATCATCCTTTGGATTATCAGTTGAAAAGTTTTGATGCTTTGTGTGGTTTTCCCTTTGTTTCCTTTTTCTCTCTTTTCTTTTTTTGCCCCAGAGTTCGTTCTTCTTGGTTAGAGTTGGAGCTTAGTTGGTGCTTGGTGGCCTTGCTATGAGTTTTCAAAATAATTTGACCTGGGTTGACTTTTTCTTCCTTGTTCTCCTAAACTAATGCCTTTGTCTTTTCTTTTCCCTCATGCCAACCTTGTTGCGTTCTTCTTTTCCTGTTTCTTTTTTTTTCTTCTTTCTTTTTTTTTTTTTTCTATCATATGTGATATAAATGAAGTTATTGGATTAGTTGAGTTGGGCTTTTAGGTTATGATATGGGCTGAATTAATACTTTATAATGGGCTTGCTTGTGGTTTTGAATAGTATTGTTTGTATCTTTATATGGTCTTGTTAGGGGGTTTACTCATGGGTTGAAGTTTGGGTTGTAGAATATAAGTTTATTTGGGTTGCTTTAATCTTGAGTTGGACTTACTTGTCTATTTCATTCCTGCTTACATGCATTCTAATAGAGTTATTTAGTTAGTTTCGTTTGGATTAGAAGACTCAGTCCAAATGTCTAGCTTTGTTGATGTTCGGAGTTGAGTTAAAAAATGAAAATCCTAGTCTCTTATTTGTTTTTTTCTTTCTTGCTTTCTTTCCTCCATTTTTGGTTCAACATGGAGCCTTCGATATCTTTTGCATTTATTCATGATAATTGCTTGCTGATTTCTTTCATGGAAGCCCCAAAAAAAAGTATATTTGCTGTTTGGCCACCTAATTTTGGCATAATCATGTTAAGGCCCCAAATTTTGTGAAAACTGACAAAATTTTTCTTGTGAATTCTTGGCCTTCTTTTATGATGTTCATGCATGCTTTGATGAATGAATTCAGGTTTTTGAAGTTAATTAAAGTTTAAATGAATTTATTAAATTTAGAATTCTAATTTTACAACTTTAGGAACTAATGTATATTGTTTTTGGGGATAATTTCAAAAACCTCCCCTGAGGTTTGTATTGATTGCAATTACCTTCCTGAAGTTTGAAAAATTACATACACATCCCCTAGAAAGTATGTTTGTTAACAAGTCGTGATATAAGAACAAAAAGTCTTATGAATATTCTATATTGCCTCTATTTGTTTTACAAAACAAATTAAATTATCAAACAAATCAAATATTATTGTTACTTCCTAAGTAAAAAAATTTTAAGGTAGTTCTTTGCAAAAAAAATTTAGGCCATGTTTCAAGGCATCAATTTTTAATGCTCGGACTTCATTTTTTTGCCCTTTGCTAAGTAAGTTGTGAAGAAACTGTTTTTAACAAATGCATCCCTACTGGTCAGCTATTTATAAAACTAAGCAAGAAGTTCATTTAAATGACCTTGGAATTGAATATAATGTATTAGGTTGAGATTGGAGCTTTTGAATAAAGAAACATTCGCAAAATAACATCAAGGGACATAAGTGTAATTTTATAAATCTCAAGGGAGGTGGCTGCAATTGTCAGAAACCTCAAGAAAGGTTTATGAAATTGTACCTTTGTTTTTCTAGCTCTAGTTCATTCTTTATACACTTATTATTGTGCACTTCACTAGATTTTTCACATGCATTTCTGACGTACCATTTCTATATTAGAAAGATACATTACAATACTAGTATCAAAAAGTAAAAGGCACTCAACCTTGTGTTTTATTCTTATGTTATTATGATGTGACTAATTTTTTATAGGTGACTGCTAAAATGGCTCTAATCTAAAAGAAACTTACAGGGGCATTGAGAATCTCTATGTGGTAATGTGTTCGTGACGTGCTCTTCCATTCATGTGCATTTGTATATGATGCATGACTCGTGTGTCATATACCAAAAAATATATCTCGAGGAGGCGAATTTTAAAATACATATATTTAAATGTATAATCTAAATATCTTTAGGTTTTTTCGGGAGGAAGATTATTTGATTTGACAATATGTAATTTTGTAAGGGAGGAAAATTGAATTCTATAAAACTTCAGCCCTAATCCCCTAGTTTTGTCCTTGTACATGAGTATCACATCACATGTTGTGATAAGGGCAAAAAAAAAAAAAAAATCAATCTTGTTGCCACCTAAAAAATTGAAATAGTATCTTTTTTGCCTACTCAATATGTGTTGGGATAATATTAGAAACCTTCCTTGAGGTTTCTCTTAATATCACTTAACACCCCTGAGGTTTTAGAAATATCACTTACCTTCCCTAGTAATTGTAAAAACATTATATTAACTCTCACTTGACACATAATTTACAAAATATCAAATAAATGAATCTCAAAAATTTTAAAAATAAACGCAAGTCACTTTCTTTTTTTTCCCTTTTCTTCATCATTCTCTCTCATTTATATTTTTTGGATGAATATGCAATATTTTATTTGTAAATTACAATAAATTAAATTTTGTTTATCTTTTACTTTTCGTGATTGTGATAAAGTGCGGTATGATTTATTTGCTTATTTTGAGTTGATTTTTATAATGATTAGTAGAGTTTAATGATTTGAGCAAGAATTGAGAAGATGTTGGAAAAAATATAAATTCATAAGAAATCGGTTTTGAGCATATAAAATTAAATTGATGCAATTGTATTTCTTTTTAAATGATTTTTTTATTTTTCAAATTTATATTTTTGTGGGATATAGCATTGTGATGTGGTTGTACTATAGGAGATTGTTTTTAAGGTGATGGTTTTCTTGAAGTGAACAAAGTGGTTCAGGAATATTTTTATTTAGCAAGTGAAAGAATAGTTTACAGTTTTTAAAAATTTTGTTACACAAGTAACAAAAGTAAGGGAGGTAAGTGATATTTTTAAAACTTTAGGGGTGTCATATGATATTAAAAGAAATCTCATGAGAGGTTTATGATATTATCCCATATGGGTTTGATTTCACAAAAGTGGTAAGGGTTCATTCGGTTAGCTTTACCTCTAGATTATGCTTTATCCGTACTTTTAGGATTAAAAATTAAGTCAAACCAATGAAACCTAATTATATTCTTTACTTATATGCTTTTCTTTCGCATTTTTCCTTTTCCTTTTCATTGACAGCAGTTGGCTCCTCAATTTTTTTTCCTCTTTCTCTTTCTTGCTCTCCTTTTTGTGTAAAAACATATAACGAAGCTTTTTGTGAATTGGCATAAATAAACTAAAACTAACGGAAAATAATTATTTTAATGGTGAAATTCAAAGGAATGACTACTAGTATATCACTTTTGTGAGTTTGAATGTGCGATTTAAAACCGGCAAATAATTTAGTGGCCAAAACTATAGTACTTGAATAGTTTGGTTACTATTTAAGTTTTTTCAATGGTAATAAATTAGATTAAGTTACTTGTGAGAGGCATCGAAAGAAGCCAAAGTGGACTATTTATTTCATCATGAAATTCTTTTTAATAATAATAAATTAGATTGAGTAAATTGTGAGAGGCAGTGAAGGAAGCCAAGGTGGATAAATTAGATTAATAATAATAAATTCTTTTTATTTATTCCATCATCAATATTGCATCCTTAAAAGTTTGAAGTCATTAATCTTTTTCACACACTATCTATAATAAAAAAATTCATACAATATATATATTGCATACTAGATTCAAAATGAAAACTACAATAGATCAACTTTCAAGAACGATTCAAAAGAATCAAGATAAACCTTTGAAAACTTTCAAGAAAATTAGAATAAACCAACAATAGTTGAATAATGATTAATTAAAGTCTACTAACAAGTGTCCTAATGACACCTATTTATAGGCGAAAAACATCTGAAACCGAAAAAGGAAAAAAAATCAAGAAAATGAGAAGACAGCCAAAAATCATGTTGTTGGCCAAGGCTGGATCCAACGCTAGATCAGAGGCTCTCCAAGTTGAAGCCGGGGTCGGATTGAAGTCAAACAGCTTCAAAATTCCTGTAATTCCAAACGATGCTGGATGATCCATTCATAGACAATTTTTTTTTTTTTTTTTGGTGTGCATACGGATTCTTGTTGTCCAAATTTGGTTCCTGGATGATGTTTCACAATTTAAAGTTCATTTCCACGCCTCTTTACTGCCTTATCCTATTCTTATTAATTTAATTAGGAATTCATCAAAATTGGTTATAATGATTGGTTAGAATGTAATCCAATAAATCTAATACAAAGATAATGCGATAAGAAAGTTCTGATTCATAATGCTTAAAGATTATCTCAAGCCGCTACCAATCAAAGAAAAAGGAGTGATTTTTTTTCCCCATTTCCATGATGTGTAAAAGATTGGGCAATAAAAATTTCATTCTATAATTAGGATAGAAATTGGAGCAGAAAATTTGAGTGAAAATGAAAAAGATTGAGAAAAAAAAAAGGAAAAGGGAAGCAACTTGGGTGAGGAGTCCTTGATTAAGGCCAAATATGAAGAATTAGTTTTGAGTTCAAGTCTCTTCCTTCCTTCCTGCTTCTCAAGTTTCACCCTTTTTCTATTGAATTTTTTTTTTAAAAAAAAAGCAACTTGAGTTTAAACATTTGATAATGATGAATTTAGTACTTGGCATAGGTTTAGATCCCATTTGAGGTTGCGGTACTTTTGGTTAAAAAAGCATTTTTATGTGCAAATTAAGGCATTTTATAAATATTATCCCATAAAATTAGAAGTAGAGCTTTTGGTGTTAAAAGCAATTTTAGCAAAACATCAAAACTTGGTGCTTTTAGAGTAACTTTTGTGATTTAAAAAATAAATATTAAATTTAATCATTTTATCCTATATTATGAGCTCAATAAAGAGATAAATACTGACGGGTTTTTGATATGTGTACAAGTTTAAATCCAATTTATATCCGTTTTAACTGCAAATATATAGGTCAAATTAGTAGTTTAGGGCATATATCAGGTCAATCCCACGAGAAAAATTGGACAATTACCGACACTACTAAAGTTTCTCTATTATTTAGACGATCAAAGAATTAAAAGAAATAAAACTATGTTAAACTTATGCAAGAAAAATAACAAATGAAAACTTCTTACATTATGGTATTCCTAACTACTCATACAAGGGCTATTTTTGGATTATTGATTCCTAACTATCTTAGCTAGTCATGCTGTAATTTTCTAATACGTGTGAAATCCACTTTCGTAATAAATCAACTATACTTATAACCAATCCATACCTACTATCATGGTTATGAAATTAGTTATAAGTTCATTTATTCTATGAAATTACATGAAATGAATCACTAAAGCTACAAAGGTGCAACTCTATTCTCGTGAGTGCACTCCCTAGATTTAGCACTTCTTGAACTAGTGTTAAATCTCAATTTTCATTGAAGAAATAACATCTTTAGATAATCACAATTAATGGTACCAAGTTAATCATGATTTAAAGAGTTAAATAACTTAAAATAATAGCATCAAATAACCAAATAATAAATACTAACAATTATAGAAAGTTCATCCAAACCCAAGGCATAAACTTTAAAAACATAGAATAAACATAGAATTCAACTTTAGAAACATATAATAAACATAGAATTCAAACTTGTATATTAACTAAATAATAGAATCAAGTACAAAAGATAAAGAGTTTGAAAAGAAATGTAACTCTTGTCACATAAGCTTATCTACTCCATCTTCGTCTCCTTCTTCATCTTTGTTTAGCTAATGAACAAGAAGGATGGACTATCTAATTAAACAATCCTATACTATTCTAACCGAACACTAAGAAAATATAAGAGCTACATTTTAGTAGTATTTCTTGCACTCTTCAAACTCTCTTGATTCTTGCAACTCCATGGCTATATATAAAAGAATTTTGTTAAGAAATGAGGCTTCAAACATCACTTTTATAGTTGCAAAATAGTTGTCACATGTCCATCAATAGTTGTGAATTATTGGAGGAGAAAACAAGTTGTGCAAGTGGAAAACCGTAATTTCTGATCAGAATCCGGCCAAGAATCCGTCTAGAAACTGGTTGGATATACGGCCGGATTTCTCCCCTGCTTTGCTTCTCAATTTTTGTTTAGTCTTCAATATTGTTCCAATTTTGCATTAATTTCAACTGAACTTTTTTCGATGATAAAAGTCGAATTAACTCTTTACCAAAACATAAGACTTGTAACCCTTTGAGTTAGCTTGCCAATGTATTAAGAATCATCTCATTTGAATTTGTGTAAGCTGAGAAATGACTGAAATACCCTTAACTGCTCAATGCTATGTTTCAGCTTCGACCATAGAAATTGGCTACTGTAATTTGGCTTTTTGATTTGGAAAACCTTTAAATAGGATTTCGATGTCTCATAGAAAATGTAGAACTATCTCTTATCCTCAAAATGGTTCAAGAATCATTTCAATCCGATGCTTGTAACTCAAGATATTGCCGAAATACTAAAATGTGTCAAAACTATCAACTTTCCTTTTTCATCCAAATGAAGTCTATTTTCAACCCCTATAAAAAACAATTATGGATAAAATGCAAGTAAAAAGGGACATAAACCTCATTTAATCACTTAAAAACATTTTAAACTAATTATAGCCAAACATAATCCATTTTCTTCCTATCGTATTGCCAAAGTGACTAAAAATAATATAAAATGTCATTCAAATATAGCTCAAATTAGTTACTTATCAAATACATTTAAAAATTTTAAATCACACATTATTTAATACAATAAGTACTCATTGAACTATATTTCAAATAATATATATAAAAGCACTTAAAAATTCTAAGGGGAAAAATCTAACAAAATCTACAAAAAAAATCTACAAAGAACATTTGATCATTAAGCAACTAAGGGAAAAAATCTATATAAAAAAAATGAAAATATACTAAAGGAAGTAGAAGACAATAACAAAAAAGATTCTTATCAAATTTAAATATCTTGGAGAGGCTAGCTATCAATATTGACTATTTGCTCCTAGCTCCACTTGTTTTGGTCAATTATTCAAGTGTTCAACTATGACCAAAGGCTGCTTTTTTCACAAGAACTTTCAAATGTTTGAGGTACCTAAGAATCTTACAAGTCCCGGTCCGATGTGACAGAACCTTACAAGTCAAAGAAATAAAGCAAACGAAAGCGGAAAAAATATTAATAAATATTAATAAGACGCCCCTATGTTAGACGAAGCAAACCTGATGTAATAAAGGTCAGAGTAAAATAAAGCAAACAATTTGCCCACAAGCCTCAATTGAAGAAAAATCTTTCCACTTCATTTTTTGTTCCAAGTACATAGCAATCATCCCACAAGGTTATCAATTATGGTATAGCTTTTAGTATAATTGTATTTAACTACTAGTGGACAAAGTTGTCGAATGTATTTGACTACTAGTGGACAAATTTGTCGAACAACTATGACCAAAGAAAGAGCTAGACAATAACTGTTGTCATTTCATAGTTATACTCGTTAACAAGAAAAATAGGATTCTATCTTTTATACGACAATTAGAATTTTCCTATCAAATTCCAAGTACATTAAAAAGTCACGAGAAGCAAGATAAAATGGTATGAAAAAAACTATCAAATTCTTAAATAAACCACATGATCTACCCAAAAATTTTCCTATCTACGAAACCTTTCTCACATACAAAGAATTAAGCTCCTCTCCATTAACTGAAAAGGATTTTAATGTATATACAAAAATGAAAATTAAATTGATTAAATTTTACCATTAGATCAAACTTTAAAACTTTTATCGTTATTTTGAACTATTTTCTACTGTCCAAATATTTTGTTCAAATAGAATAACAAAAATGTTCATAGATAAGTTTGATTTTTAATTGCGTTGATCTACTTGTGAAAATAAAACTATTCGCATAAACATATTACTTTCTGAAAATTTATTTGTATAGATATAAATATATAGAAGATTCCAATATCACTGCTCAAAAAGTGAACGACCCTAGGACCTGCCATGGTCGTACTCGTACAACGGTGCCGTAAATGATGTATTGACTTAATCATCCCCACTGGTCCTGCTTTACTGAATTTTCTATGGTAAAAGAGCTTGAAAAACTAGTATAAAAAGAGAACACCAGCACAGCCAAATGCATGATCATATATCACATGGCTTTCATCAATCTTGATCTTTCATTTTTCTCAATTTTTTCCTTGCTCATATTCCTTCTACCCCTTCTCAAATGGTTCTATGCTGCTTCTAAACCCCAGAAAAAGTTACCACCATCTCCACCAAAGCTCCCAATTATTGGCAATCTTCACCAGCTTGGCCAGTTTCCACATCGCTCCCTCCAATCACTGTCAAGAAAATATGGTCCACTCATGCTGCTTGAACTGGGAAGCAAGCCAATGCTGGTTGTCTCTTCCGCTGATGCAGCTCGCCAGATCTTGAAAACCCATGATTTATCCTTTGCAAGCAGGCCTAAATCTGGCATCCCAGATAAACTCTTTTACGGAAGCAAGGACATAGCTTTTGCACCATATGGTGAGTATTGGAGACAACTAAAAAGCATTTCTATGCTTCATCTTTTGAGTAACAAAAGGATTCAGTCTTTTCAACATGTCAGAGAAGAAGAGACGTCACTCATGGTCGAGAAGATCAGCCGAATGTGTTCTTCCTCAGCTGTAAACTTAAGTGACATGTTTTTAATTCTCACAAACGATATAATCTGTAGGGTTGCCTTGGGGAGGAAGTATAGTGAGGAAGAAAATGGTAGGAAAAGTATGGAGAATTTGAAGGTGTTTGGTGAGTTACTGGGTATTTTTGATGTAGGAAACTATATTCCTTCGCTTGCATGGGTTAATCGCTTCAATGGCTTGGATTCTAAAGTGAAGAAAACGGTTAAACAGATTGATGGATTTCTGGAGGGTGTGATAGAAGAGCACATGAATAAGAGGAAAGGAAAGGCTGAAAGCGACTCTACTACTGAGGAAAGATGCCAAGACTTTGTAGATATCTTGATTGAGATTAATGAGGAAAAGACTATGGGCTTTGCTCTTGAGCGAGATGCCATGAAAGCTATCATCCTGGTAAATTTCTCTCTACATCTCTTTGCATTGGTAATAAATCTTTGGGATCGAAGCAAGTATGGTTGATTTTGGTGTGGTTGCAGACGGTCATTTTATTCTTATTTTTTAAATTTGGTATATACTTATATCAGTAAATTGGAGTACAACATATAAATCACAATCGAACTTGTGTCAAATTCTAAATCTTTTACCTGTTTTAACCACTCAAACATATAAATATTTAAGTGTGTTGAGTTAAGCCTTATGAAGCCCGGATTGATGAGTGAATGGAGTAATAATTGGGTTTTGTCAATCGAAGGTTTAAATATTCATATATACGTTAGAACTATAAAAGCTCACAAACCTTAGGCTCTTTATTGGACTATGAGCCAGCCCAAGCTAGCTTATATTTATTGATTTTTAAAATCATTTCATTGATAAAGTTTGATTACTGCATGGTTTTGAATAAAGTTGGATTGGTACATAATAGAAATAAAGGCTTATTGCCATTGTATAAACGAAACATGTTCTAATGCAACACTTTCTTTGATTCCATTATTTAGGATGTCTTTGGTGCTGGATCTGATACAACACATTCAGTTATGGATTGGGGAATGTCAGAACTTCTAAAGAACCCCAAAGTCTTGCATAAATTGCAGGCTGAGGTAAGAGATGTGACTCAAGGAAAACCAGAAATAACTCGAGCTGATATGGAGAAAATGCAGTACTTAAAAGCAGTGATTAAAGAAACTCTGCGACTTCATACTCCAGTTCCATTACTGGGTCCTAAAGAATCGAATCGAGACGTCAAAATAATGGGGTATGATGTACCAACGAGCACACAGGTGCTTGTGAATGCTTGGGCAATTGCAAGAGATCCATTGTTGTGGGAGAACCCTGAGGAATTTCGACCTGAGAGGTTTTTGGGCTCGAGTGTAGATTTTCATGGTTTGAACTTTGAGTTAATTCCGTTTGGTGCTGGACGAAGAGTTTGCCCGGGCGTCAACTTCGCCATGTCAGTAATTGAACTTGCATTGGCAAAACTGGTCAACAAATTTAACTTTACATCACCTGATGGAATCAATCCAAACGAGTTGGACATGACCGAATCATTTGGTATCACAGTCCACAGAAAATTTCCTCTGCATGCCATTGCCACACCATATTCTTGCTAATATCTTTGTTTATGATGTAACTATAGTGATGGGTTATTGTATACTATTTAAGTTATCTACAATTTACTGATAATGTTGGAATTTCGTAGTGGCTTAGTCCCTCTTTTTGGTGTGATTATCATGGGTTCAGCCATATATTTACCGTTCTTATATAGTGATATAAATTTACCTTTCTTATAGTAATGCATTGATCCAAGTTACCATTGGCGTCGGCCTAGTGATTACGGGATGGCTCTTTGAATTCTCTTCACTATTAGATTTAAGACTTAAATTTTGCGCGTAACAATTGAGATTGAAAGGGCACGGGAAGGAGTTAATCCAAGTTAAAGCCGCTGCTGGTTCTATTGCAACATCATTAGATGGAGCCAAGAACGTTGCAATGGTTGTTCAAGTTTTTGTGTTTGTTACCACTCGATGTTTAGGACTTATGAACAAATCATTACTGATTACCCGTACCATTTACGAAAAAGATGGATACCTAGCAGGGGGATATACATGATTATTGGCAAGAATTACAGTTCAATGAGCTTCAGGATAATACATACATTTAATAGGAGACCACAAATGACGATTAATGCATCAGGCAAAGGTTCAACACCAACCCACTGTTTTCTTCCTTGAAGAGCTGAAGTCCAGGTCTTGTGTCTTGATGAAGCATAGTTATGAGATTAAAATCATAGTGTTCTGGCATTCCCAGTCTAAGAGCACCTGAACTTTGGTTAGCTCACCTTCAAAGTAGCCTATGAGTCCCAATCCTTCACAAATCAGATCCAAAATCCTCAAGAGAAACTTTCGTGCTTCAAAAAAGGTTGTATGAATTGTGGTGCTAATCATTGTAAGGGAATTCCTAACTTCATTCTTATTTAAATAAGTTGGGTCATACGTAGAGGCTTTACCGATATCTGGTAGGCGCAAAGATTGAATATAATCCTCCACAGGATGGCAACTGTGTGTGATGTTATCACTCCAGTGGTGAAAATCTTCTTTGTGATAATTTAGAGTGCTTGAGAAGATTCTGCAGATTTGGCTGATGTCACTGTCGTTGGAGTAAAAGCCTGGCAGCCTAAAGAATTCCTGGATAACATTCATTGTCTCCTCCATTAAGCCTTCAGAAACTCCATGAATAATGACCTGAACTAACAGCATTTACTTATGAGTAGCAAGATTGATAATGTGTTCCAAATGATGGTCTTAGACAATCATCATCAAGGATTATGTTTAGTTTTTCAGTTCAAACATAATCAGTACTATGAACCTGAAAGAATCCAAATTCTTGGCTTGATTTCATAATCGGCTCAATGACTTCAGCTTGTTCAAGCCTGCAGCTTCCTCAAGGTCAATGGTTGGAATGTTGATGGGGTGCAAAATTGTTATTCAATTTATAATTATTTTTCCCTTGATTTTAGCTAAATATTGTATTAATTAATTGATTCTACTTATTTTTGATATTTGGTGCTAATTGTAGGGAGGAGGAACAAAAAGTGATAAAAGAGGTGATTTTTCAAAAATTACTTTCAAGTCTAGAAGACTCAGGAATTTATCGCGCACGGAGATTTCCTAGTTTGAGTTAAATATGGACATCTTAGGTGGAATTTGGAAGACTTTAATTATCTTTGGTAGTTGTACAGTTGAATTAGGAAACATGAGTTATTATTGTTTTTATTTCCCTTTTTTCTAATTAGGCAATAGGCCTTTATTATGAGTAGTAGACACGAAGTAGGAAACAAAGAATAAGGGAAGTCGGATTCCCGTTTGATTAGTACTCCGTAGGGTAGAAACCATAAAAAGAGGGTCGTGACTCTTTTGCTAGAGAGGAGAAGAACGGCTGCTTGGCCTTTCTGTTCGTCTTTTCTTGAGTTTTCTTCTTTTGTCGAACGTTCGCGCAATTTTCTTCAATGGAATTGCTTGGGTTGTTCTCAATAGAGAGTAGCTGAATTTCTTTTTCTAGTCGAAGGTCAACTTGGAGATTCGGTTCAAATATCTGTGAGATCGAATTATTTTATTTATTTCTTTTATTCATTGGTATTCGTACGTTTTCTGGTTTAACTTCTTATGATTGTTCTGTTATTTGAATGTTAAGGGTCCGACATTCGAATTAACCTAACAATCTACTATTAGATTAACGGGTTGAATCCGTAATTATTTGATTGGTTAATGCCAGTGGCGATTAGCATGATTGGTCCCGTGTTAGGAAAACGATGATCTAACTGAAATAAACCCTCATAGCGTGTTTGTTGGTTAAGATTGGATTTTTCTAATTCTTAATGCAACCGAGAAATTAAATCCTACGGTCGTACCTAGGATTGTTTCTTGGTTAGAGAAAAAGTCAACGGTTGTACTTTGCTTATCGACAAAGTAAGAAAAAGGTGGTTGTCAGAACTTGTTGATAGTTATAATCAATCTATTAATGAGTAATTGAATTATCTTTGCATCGATGATCAGTTGAATGGACCGTGGCTGAAAAGTTGCACCTTGAGCTAGAATCGTATCTACTGTTGATTAACTCCTATTTATTTCCGTTAGTTGTTTTATTAGTTGGTTAATTAAGTTGTTTTTATATTTTCTAAAATTTCCCCTATTCAGGACTCTAGAAGAAACGAATCATCTCCAATCCCTGTGGATTCGACCCTATTCACCGTTATATATAAACATTTGTATTTATCTTGAGTAGATAATTATCATTGTACAGGCTCGACACCTGTTAATTTTTGGCGCCGTTGTCGGGGTCTGGTACATAATTAATTTGTTTCTTTTGGAGTTCATCTTATTTTTATTTTTATTTTTCTCTTATTTTTATTTTTTTTTACTAGTTTATGACTGTTAACATTCAATATTTTTGTGATAGATTGGATTTTATTCCTAGGAGGAGTAATGAGACTCGTGTATTTTCTAATGATCAATATTTAGATACACTAACCTTTTTTTCGAGAAAAATTGGCTATTGCAACTTGTGGATTCTATTATGCCTCAAATCATTCAAATAAAACTCCAATCTCTAATTGTTCAAGTGGATGAATCTAGTGAATAATTCTCAAATATGGTGCAATCTTCTCCATTCTCTAGCCAACATTACCCTGTCTCTTATTCTATAATTTTTGCTAGTGCAATTGATTTTGTTATATTAGAAATTTTTGAGTTTCATGGCAGGAATAAGTTAGGAGTTACTATGGCCAAATATCTTGAACCGATAAGTGCTCGTGATGGAGGAGCAAGTGAAGAATTAAGTTCACTGTTTAACTATTTGGTGCTATCTACTAGTCAATGGAAGGAAGCAACTAGTATGCTTAAAAATCATTCTATTTACGAGGGTTACCATGATTACATAGAGGATGAAACATTGAAACGAGCTATAAGATTTTATCCTCCGTGAACAAGCATAGCAATGTCTAGCCAAAAACATTAAAGAAAGACGTTTATTGGAAGGCAACCCAATTCAATTTTTAGTTTATTTTTATTATTAGTTTCATTATATTTATCTTATGTTTTTCATATTTGGTGTGTTTAATTTTCATTTTTTATTTCAATGGTCAGAAGACTTCCTCCCGACAGGACGTGCCAATGAGTAGAGGGCACGTGGTAATGCGCTAATAATTCGCTCCACTACCAGAAACGTTTACACCATCAAGCCGTGCCCACGGCTACTTGCCTGAGAGCTCATGTTTTGAGTTTAAAGGCCGACAAGGCAACATGACGCGCACGCACCTAGAGGACACATTGTAACTCGTAATTAGTCAACTTTATCACCAGAAGAGTTTCAACCAACAAAACATGCCCACGTCTTGTTCCAACAAGGGGGAAGTAAAAAAAAACAGAGAGACAAAAAGATTTTTTTTTCTTTCTTTCTTTCTTTCCTTTTCTTTTTCCTTTTCTCTTTCCTTTCTTTCTCTCTTCTTTTTTTTTCCTCTCTTCTTTCTTTGTATCTTTCTTCCCTTTCCATTTTCTTTGCCATAGCTATCCTTCTTTCTTCACCATCGACTATTACGTCCCAAGAAAGGTCACCGTTGCTATTGGACCAATTTCATCCCCCTCCAATTTGCTTCACCGTCGGCAATCGTAGCCCCTAAAATTTGTCGGCCGAATGGTGCACCACTAAAGGAGATTTCTCACCTGCATGGACAAGTCCATCAAATGGATGATCGGTTGGCTAATGTCAAGCTTCACATGTCTTTTGCCTCTCACCTATAGCTGAGCCACAGCCCCTCTGATAATCAGGGAAGTTTCATTGCTCCCTTCCTCTACTTTTATTTTTTTTTATTTCTTACATTAGGGACAATGTAAGATTTAGGTGTGGGGGGTAGTATATGATAGTATATTAGAAAAGTACAAGTGTAGGCATTTTTGTTGGAATTTTTGTTCAACTTTGTCAAATTTTATCCAATTTTTACCACTTCTTGCATATTTTTGTGGTTATTTCTAATTAACAATGGCTAGATATTTCAAAATTTTCTATTGCTAAGGTTTTATGTGTTAATGTATCAAGTATAGCATGGTTAAGTCGAAGCATATCTCTCTGGCGAATATTTGAGATTTGTGACTTTTACCATTTTTGATTAACTTTTCTAGATATTGTAAATATTTGTCTGTCATTTTTCATGTAAATTGGTTCAACTATTAATTTTAGTTCTCCATGTTTGAGAGATGAAGCGGACTTGTGATCTTTAATTTTATTTTGTTGCTAATCTGTGAATCATATTTGATTATACTCCACTGGTTTTCGTTGCCTAGTAACCGGGGGTTTTCGCCAAAAGTATCGACTTTCGCATCAAAAAGTGGCGATAGCTATGAGTATGTGGTCATTAAGTGATGAGAGTTGAGTAACCGGGCTCCTTCATTTAGTAGATGTCAGAGTTTGCGTCAAAAGCTTTGAATAGTTAAGGACTAAGTTTTTTCTCCCGAATTTAAAAAAAAAAACTCAAGTGTGGGGATATTTTTAAAAATAAAAAAAGATGTGCTAATAGTGAAAAATGTCAAAGTGTATTTTGCTTAACAGTCAAACCATTTGCTAACAAATACTAGTTGAATATTTTATATCCTTAGATTGGTTAGTCAGAAATTGGGAGAGTCTTTTGGTTACAAAAGCTAACCAGAGAGACATCTTGGAGACTAGCCACTAGTGCTTGACATGTGTTTTAATTGTATCTTGGCAATGGGTAATTTGAGTGCTAGCCATTGTTTGAACTTGTTTGTTTGATTTGTTGTTTCTCAAGTTTGAGGATAAGCATGATCTAGTTGTGGAGGGAATTGATAGGGTGCAAAATTGTTATTCAATTTATAATTATTTTTCCCTTGATTTAGCTAATTAAATATTGTATTAATTGATTGATTCTAGTTATATTTTGTATTTGGTGCTAATTGTAGGGAAGTGGAGCAAAAAGTGATAAAAGATGTGATTTTTCAAAAATTACTTTCAAGTCTGACTCGGAAATTTATCACGCATGGAGATTTCCTAGTTCGAGTTAAATATGGATATCTTTGGTGGAATTTGGAAGACTTTAATTATTTTTGTTAGTTGTAGAGTTGAATTAGGAAACATGAGTTATTATTATTTTTATTTCCTTTTTTTCTAATTAGGCAATAGGCCTATATTATGAGTAGTAGAAGCGAAGTAGGAAACAAAGAATAAGGGAAGCCGGATTCCCATTTGATTAGTACTTCATAGGATAGAAAGAACAAAAAACGGGTTGTGACTCTTTTGTTAGAGAGGAGAAGAACGGCCGCTTGGCCTTTCTGTTCGTCTTTTCTTGAGTTTTCTTCTTTTGTCGAACGTTCACGCAATTTTCTTCAATGGAATTGCTTGGGTAGTTCTCAATGGAGAATAGCTGAATTTCTTTTTCTAGTCGAAGGTCAACTTGAAGACTCGGTTCCAAACATTTGTAAGATCGAATTATTTTACTTATTTCTTTTATTCATTGGTATTCGTACGTTTTTTGGTTTAACTTCCTATGATTGTTGTGTTATTTGAATGTCAAGGGCCTGCTATTCGAATTAATCAATAATCTACTGTCAGATTAACCGGTTGAATCCGTAATTGTTTGATTGGTTAATGCTAGCGGCGACTAGCATGATTGGTCCCATATTAGGGAAACATGTGATCTAACTTAAATAAACCCTCGTAACGTGTTTGTTGGTTAGGGTTTGGCTTTTCTAATTCCTAATGCAATCGAAAAAATTAAATTCTACAACCGTACCTTGGGTTGTTTCTTGGTTAGAGAAATAGTCAACGATCGTACTTTGCCTATCGATAAAGTAAGGAAAATCTGATTGTCAGAATTTGTCGATGACAATAACCAATCTATTAATGAATAATTGAATTATATTTGCATCGATGATCAGTTAAATGGTCCGTGTCTGAAAAGTTACACATTTAGTTACAGTCGTATCTACTGTTGATTAATTCCTATTTATTTTCGTTAGTTGTTTTATTAGTTGGTTAATTAAGTTATTTTTATATTTTCTAAAATTCCCCCTATTCAGGACTCTAAAAGAAACGAATTATCTCTAATCCCTGTGGATTCGACCCTGCTCACCATTTTATACAAAAATTTGTATTTTTCTTGAGTAGGTAATTATTATTGCACCGGCTCGACACCTGTCAAATGTCTTGTAAGACTTGCCTCCTTTAGGGGCAATTATGACCGACATGGTTGATTTTAAAGTGATTGATATTCTAACTAATTAATAGATATTTTGTTAATAATTAATTAATATCTCTCATTAGATAATGATTAGTGATTGATATTCTAATTAATTGATTGATATTTTGGAAAAATTGCACCAATAGTCACTCACATATGACTGATGTAAAATTTTAGTCCCTTAAAATTAAAAGGGTTAATATCAGAAACCTCCCTTGAGGTTTCTTCTAATCACATCTAGCACCCCCCATGTTTTTTAAATCACACTTAGCACCCCTGGAATGACAACTTTGGTATCTTGTCAGCCCCTCTATTTGAAAATGGTAGTAAAAAATGAATTGTAGGAGAGAGACTTTATTTTTGTTCCACTTTTACCCAAAGCCCAAAATGATTAGTGAATTTTAGAAGATAAAAATAGAAATAAATAGGCATATGATATTAATTTAGAAGCTGAGGGTGTAAAAGTGTAATAAAAAAAATGTTATAACTAATTATCAGAGATTTTGGCGATATAGAGATGCATAACTAATTATGGACCTGGGGCCGGAACGGTTGCACTCCGAAAGCTTGTGTGCATTTTGCACACGGTGTAACATCATTTGTACACGTTGTAATACTAGAACAACAACGAGTAATTATACTACCTTTAACAGCAGTAACCGTCCCTCCCCTTCTCCACTAATTACATAGTCCATGATACTACATTGGATCAGTCTAGTAACATGATACGTAAGCCTTATATTGCAATCCAATTCTGAACAAAAACACCATCTACAACTAGTTGTTTAGATGGTGAGGATTGCAATGCACAAAACTATACACAAGTAGTTCTAAGATTAGTCAAACAGCACCATAAGTGGCAGGAAATATAAATCAGATGCACATTGCACCACTTATCAAAAAATTGTCCACAAAAGCTAACATTGCTTCAGTATTGCTGGGAGCTAAGAAGACTAGTACCTAAACTACTTCAGATACCAAAAGCAAGGATTGCAGGGAACCTTTAGCACTCTCAAAACATCATAGAGAAACTGCTGGTAATAGTGTTAGAGGCCACTATTGTAGCAGTATTAATGCTAACAGAAGTTTCAGCTTGAGATCCACCATTTAGAGTAGCTTGAGCATTTGGTACAAAGGGAATTATACCTTGCTTGTTTACAGCAGCATTGGTTTTCATTGAAGGCCTTCCTCTTTGCATCAGAAAAGAACAATTTAAACTTTTTTGCAACAAAACTTTAAATTACTCCAGTAGTGCACTAGTTCTGAATTTTGCAGCAGCAATGTATGACATTATAATGCTTACCCTCTTAGTAGAAGTGCTTGTGCTAGCCTGCAAATTAACTTGCACATTGACAGCTACATCTTGTTGGCGAAAACTTGGATTACTCCCCTGACTTGAAACAACCACTGGCACATTTCCTTGTACATGATCCTAGATCACAGAAGACATGATAAACAAGTTAATAATATGTGCAACATATATACTTTGGTACATGATCAGATGATCAGATTGAACTTAGTTACCCAAAGCACAGCCCCTGCCAATCCCGTGTTAGCTATGCCTCTACTAGGCTTTCCTCTCCTTAGAGCACCCTGCAATGTAACAACTTCAAAATTGAGCATATAATTATCTAGCTCCCACAAGTTAGCTAATATTTTGTGATTATCAGGACAAATTTGGTTTCTTTTATATGTATACATAGTCAAGTAACTAACACCTAACGTGATGTATATTTTTGTAAACTGATTGTACCTCATAAATCACCCTGTGTAAAGTACTCACAGATAAGCAAGAACTACTCATACAAGTAAAATTACACATCTACTATAGGGAGATGCACAAATTGATCAAAGGGCTAAATAACCATTCGAAATTTATGCGTATACATGCACTACCTTTTATAGATATACACAGTCAAGTAACTAACATCTAACATAATGTACATTTTTGTAAACTGATCGTACCTCATACATCACCCCTTGTAAAGTACTCATAAACAAGCAAGGACTACTCATACAAGCAAAATTACACATCTACTATAAGGAGATGCATAAATTGATCAAAGGGCTAAATAACCATTCCAAATTATGCGTACCATTACACTACCTTTTATAGATATACATAATCAAGTAATTAAGATCTAACATAATGTACATATTTGTAAACTGATTGTACCTCATAAATCACCCCGTGTAAGGTGTTTATAAGCAAATTAGTATTAGTCATATAGATAAAATTACAAACCCATTGCAGCTTGCAAGGAGATGCACAAGTGGGTCAAAGTACCAATAACCATTCCAAATGTATGCATATCATTGCACTATGCATATTGTTGCGATGATTAAAAGTAGAAACTTCAGTTTCTAAAAGCATTACCCCGTGAGTAGAACTAGTATTGGTCCTTGTAGAGGTTCCTGGTTCTCTTTTGCATGTTCTTTTGTTGTGGCCAAATAAACCACACTTAGAGCATTTTAATGTGGTTGACCTTTGTGTATGAACTGATGCATGTTCTTCATCAGGTCCTCTTTTTCTGTTTTTCTTTGGTCTTCCTGGTGCCTTCCTACGTAGTGGTGGCAATAGTGTTTTTGGTGTCACATTCTCTATTGAAGGCCATCTTTTCTCATGTGGTATTGGGTGGATCATTGAAGAATAGCACTTCAAGTACATCTCCAATGAAAATGCTTGATCACAGTATTTAACCAGACTTTCCCTTCTATAAATAATCCCTAATGCAGCATGCTTGCAAGGAAGCCCAGTCAATTGAAATACCCCACAATCACATTCCTTTTCCTCCAATTTCACAATGTATGTCCTGTCAACATCTCCTACTTCAAATACATACTCACTGGCCATCATTAGCTCACATTTCCTTGATGCATTTCCAATCTCCTTTAACTTCTTCACAACTTTAGGAGTGACAGCAGCTGTCCATGTTGTGGCTTTTTGATACCTTTTGTGCAACTTGTTCATCATTTTCCTTCGCAATCCTTCAACAAGTGTAAGTATACTTTTTCCTCTTAAATTATCAACACATGCATTAAAGGATTCTGTGAAGTTGTTGGTCACATGATCACACTTGATAGCAATCGAGAAAGCATGCCTAGCCCAAGCAAATTTTGGAATCTTCATTAAGTACTTCCAAGCTTCAATGTTCAGGTCCTTAATGATGTCCATTGCTTCATTGTGTCCAATAGAATCAAAACTCTTTACTGCTTGCCAGAAATATCTCCTAAGCATTAATCCTGGAAAGTTGAGCTTGAAGTTGTTGTATATATGCCAGCAGCAATACCTACCAACAGCTGCTGGAACTATTTCTTCGTATGCAAGGTTCAATCCCTGCAAAGTTCATTAACAATGAAATCATTTTAGACATTGTGCACCACCACAAAACAGGAATATTTTCTTGCAAAGAAAATAAGTAACTCACCTTCTGCCTATCACTCATAAATGCCAATGGCATATTGTTCGGAAATGGTCCAAAATGATGCTCAAAGAAGTGAAAAAACCAGCTCCATGTCTCTTTATTCTCACACTCTACAATTGCAAAAGCAAGGGGAAACAAGCTGTTGTTCCCATCTAAAGCAACAGCTGTGAGCAACATACCACCAAAGGAACCTTTTAGGTGACATCCATCAAATCCTACAAATGGCCTACAACTAGTAAGGAAGCCGTCTTTTTGTGCCTTGAAGCTGATAAAGAGTCTCAAGAATCTAGGTTCAACCAGCATATTAGGCCTATCAAAGTGAATTTTAACTATGCTACCAGGATTGGATTGCCTCACCAATATAGCATATTTTGGGAGTTTTGCATATGACAGTGCATGCGAACCTTCAATCTCATCCAATGCTTTGTCTCTGGCCCTATATACCTGCATCCTATTTGGTTCGACACCAAATTTCTTCATCTCAGCTATTATACCCTTAGTTGACATCTCTGGATGCTCTCTCAATACAGCAATCAGTTTCTTTGCCATCCAATCAGATGTTGCTTCAGTATTTTTCCTGCTCATGACACATGTGTGCTCTGGATTATAAGTTTTTACCATGAATATAGTTGTGTTAGCAACAGGGGATGCATGGATTCTCCAGTTGCAGCCCTCAGAACCACATTTGGCAGTGCATCTAGTCCTTTCATTTTTTACCCTCACCAATGGAAATCCTTTCTCAATGGCATAATCCTTTAAACATGCCCGGAAAGCACCAACACTAGTAAATAACTGTCCTTTCTGAAATTCTATTTCTTCTTTAGGGTTATATATCCACATTTTGGACCTCATCACTTTTTTCAATGGATCAGTTTCATCATCTGTTTCAGAGTCACGTACAATTGCAGCATCTTCATGTTCCTCAAAATCAGAAAAGTCCATGTTATTGTTGTCGGTAGATGACAGTGACAATCTCTCATCATCCAACATGTCATCTAAGTCCTTCTCCATTGGTTGTTTCCAAGACTCATCAGAGCTAGAGTCATATATTTCCCTCTCATTCTCACTATTTGCCAAATTTTGATATGCATTGTTTTGAGGCCCTAAGTTCTCTTGGCTTGCTTCAGGATTCTGATCATCATGCATATTACCCTCTAATTCTGGGATTATGTCCATGTCAAACACATGCAAGTTGATAACAAGATCATTTTGATGGACTTTAAACATCTCAAGCACTGATTTGTCATCAACTATTTCCATAAAGGTCTCAGTTTTAGGGATCAAATATCTCATATGAAGTAGCAAATTTAGATTTCCAGGCATAGCATTCAATGCCGTTTCAGATGCATCATTAAGTAGATCGATGTACGAGTACTTATCAGGATCAATGTTGGGAATTCTACTAGCCTTTCCCAAGTAGTGAATAACAATGTCATGAGCAACCATAGATGCCATCCTACATATCCCAATTTAGAAATTTTTTAGTTCCTACTCACTACAAGATTAATACAGTACACACAGAAAAAGGCATGTTCATGTATACATCAGAGCATTTCTACCCTTAAATGCACAATTATTGAGCAATACACAAGAAAGTTTTCAACATTTCTAGTGCAATATCAAACAACCACTCAACATAGCTATTGATCACCATGATCATGCCGCCATTGGCTGAAGCTATTTTCTAAGTTTCATAAATACTCTATTGAAACAACCATCATATATGCTATGGAACATAGTATCAGATCTCAATTTTGTCAATATCCATAACACAAACTTGCTAGCTTGTTCATAACATTAGTCAAAATCAACGAATATCACATGCTCACAACTAGGGCTGCAAATGAGCCGAGCCGAGTCGAGTTTTGAGCTAATCGAGCCGAGCCTCGACTAAATTTCACCAAACTCGAGCTCGACGAGCTGGCAATTTTCAAGCTCGAGCTCGAAAAAAATAAAAAATAATTATTTTATTTTTTAAAAAATAAATAAAATAATATTTTTTTCTTAATAAATAATAAAATATTAAGGATATATACGTAATTTTACTATGAAAATAAAAAATAAAAAATATATATAATATACGTAATTTTATTATTAAATAAAAAAAAAATAAAAAATATATATATATATATATACTCAAGCTCGCGAGCCTAACGAGCTTAATATTCTGAGCTTGAGTTCGAGCTCGAGCTCGACTCGAGCTTTAATATCGAGCTCGACTCGAGCTTGACTCGAGCCGCTCGCGAGCGGCTCGATTCGTTTGCAGCCCTACTCACAACAAAAGCTGCTCTCTGTGATAAAAAAAACAATCACTCATGGCTTCATTTTGACAAGGTCAACAACATCAAGAGTACTATTTTCAAATTTAATATGCAAGGACAGCCTGTGAAGCTTACCTGTTTTGTTGAATCCAAAATTGAAGGTTAAGCTGAAAATCCACGACTTCAAATGCACTCGAACTTTTCCTTCCACCCAAAAACGACGCTTTCAACTACATAGGTTCTATATTCCTTCATCACTGCACTAATTTGCAACTAATCATCAGCAATCTCTTCCTAATTCTACCAGCACATAAGCAATTTTGAGTTAAAAAAAAAGAGAGTACAACTTACCTTTCAAGTTGTCTTACTTGTGAAAGCCCGTTTTTATGGTTATCATGGTTATATATGCAGAAAATGGCGCTCAAATTGTGCGCCAAAACAATGGCATTTTTGTTATTTTCTGGTTTCCAATAATTTTTCTTATTCATTATTTTTTTCCAGCATTTCCCCGCTTAAAAATTTGCCTGGTGTTGGTGGTTTTTGGGTAATTTCTCACCTTTTGATTAGGACAACCTGTCACATCCTACTGCCAGGGGTGCTAAGTGTGATTTCAAAAACATGGGGGGTACTAGATGTGATTAGAAGAAACCTCAGGGGAGGTTTCTGATATTAACCCAAACTAAAATGCTTGATTTTAGTTTCTAACAATTGAAAAACAATCATTTTTTATGCTTCGTCACCTTTCCGGCCAAATTTTATCGAAATGCGTCACAGATCCATCATGTGATTAATTTTTTGAGGGCAAATTTGGTAACTCATTTAATATTGAACTAATTTTCCATTTAATCTACCATTTTTTCAAATTATTCTCCACCTAAACCTAATTTCACAAATCTAAATCCACATCACTTGTTTACCTTTCCTACCATCATCTTCTCATATCACTCCCATTTCCGCCACCGCCACCACAACCATATGACCCTTTTCTTACTTCTCAATCTCCATCTCTTCCCTTTTCCCTCTTTTCTCCTCTTCTCCCCCAACTTTATGGGTCTTGTAAATAAATATATTTCTTTCTACCTCTATTTTTAAAAAATCATGGAAATGTGTTATGTAAAATTTCAAGATTTGTTGTAACTAAACAACAAAGGTCAACAAGGCCTGACGTAAAGATGGACGGCAGAGGTAAGGCGGTGTCACCAGTAGCACATCCAGTAGTCCAACCTCTCTTTTTCTTGAGAGGGACCTAGAAAATCCAAGGCGAAGGTGGTTTCCCTACCATCACCCATTTTCAATAATACTTTGAAGAAATGATTATTTCTCACCGCCACACCAAATCTTGATAGCTTATTCCCAAAAGACTTGAAAAGTAAAAGATTCCGGAGAGCCTTAGCAAACCCATGATAGCATATGTGGTTGATATAGATATAATCACATCCGAAAGCCTCACTCAAGAAGCTCTAATGTGATCATCTCCAAATTATTGAACCTAATGGCTAGCATTACTTGTAAAAAAGATTTGTTTTAACTTTGTTGATTCTTGAGGCTTACATGGCTGATTTTGGAGATATTGATGCTGTGTATTTCATCTGGCTCATTTTGAGAAAAATTCAATGAGTTTTTGTGTTGTTTTGACAAAAATAAATGAAAAGAAATCACAGCTATTTTTGGCCATTTTGACCACTTTTTGTACTATTTTTGCATAAAATAATGCCAGAATCGAAATTTATGCAAAAAAACCAAGTGAGGAGTAAAAATTTGAGACAAATTGTGAACAAAAGATGATGGTCTGCAGTGGTGCCGTTGCTGGAATGCACCATGGCAGCTCATGTGAGCTTGGTAAGAAAATGGAAGGAAGATGATAGAAAAAGGAAAAAGAAAGAAAGAATAGAGAAAATGGAGTTTTTCTCAAAACTATGTCATTTTAACTAGTTTTGCACGTGGTGAATAATGAAGAGAAATGGTGTATTAGGAAAAAAAGGGACAATATTAATTGAGTGTCAAATTTGTCATTAAAAAACTAATCACGTGATGGGCTAGTTACATATTCCGACAAAATTTTGACCGGAAAGGTAACAAGGGACCAAAAATGAATATTTTTCAATTGTTAGGAACTAAAATCGATCATTTTGATTCAGAGGGACTGAAATTTCACATTAGTCATATGTAAGGGACTATTGGTCTTATTAATCCTTTTGTGAATAATTAATTTGTATCTTCCATTTGCTAATGATTAATTGATGATTTCTACTGTTAATTGATGTCTTATTCAATCAGTTAATCAATCAATTAGTCAGAAAATATTATTTCGGTTATGAATTTTGGCAAGATTTTCTTGATGGAAGGAAATCACAGGGATTTTTGTATTTGCCAGTAAGGGTCTCTAGCCTAGCCTACAAAATACCTGTGGTATTCCATCAATTGTACATTTTTTGGTAAGGCATAGGCTAGAAGATCCATACTCTAAATTCTTCTTCTACTTTTCTCTTCTTCTAAATTCTCCTTCTTGTCCACATAGACAAGAACAAGGCAAGAAGATAAATGAGTTGTAAGGGATTAATCTTTGTTTAACAACAATGGCTGGAGGTAAGTCATTTAAATTTCTACTGCTTAGTACAATTTAGTTGTAATTATTTGGTTTACATGTGGTATCAAAGCCACCGTTGAACCATGTTGTTTAACATATGATTTCATGGTTTGTTGGCAATCTGAGAAGAGCTACATAGATTCGGTTAATATTAAATGAATCAAATTCAATTTGTCATGGGATCTATGTATCCATTATCTCAATGATTGAGAATTAATGGCTAATTCCATGTTTATGTATCATCCTTGTGATGATTTATTTGGTCATGCAAGTATGTACGTATCATACATATATCGTTAGTATGATATTTGATCTTCATTTGGTTATGCTTGTATATGACAACATAACTAATTATATTTTTGCATGAATTATGGTTAGTATACTTATGCCTTTTGACTTTGCATCATGTATGCTAAAATATTATAAACTAAAATATCAAAATGGTCACTCACATTGTCTTAGAGATGCAAAATTAGCTATAAATAAATTAAAATATATACAAACTATTAGGTAAAATGGACACTTGTCACCATCACTATCTAAAATTATAGGTTGAAGCACCAAACAAAAAATGTAAAGGGAGAAGCAAATACAGAGCAATTAATGTTGTCCAAAAGTGAAAACTGCAGCTTGATTGGAACGTGGACAATATCCTAGTAGGAATGCCGAGCTTATGCAAGGTGCTTCAATTGTTGCAAATCTATACTATATATAAAAGTGTTTTGAATGATTTATCGATGGGTTTTTTTTTTCACTTTTTTGATTTATCTAATATGCCTTTAAGACAATTTGCCTACATATACCCTTAATTTCCTGTTGAAATACTAATACTATCAACTTGGGAGCAGGATGCTATGTTTCTAACTATGTTAGACTCTGAGGCTAGTAGTAGTCATTTTGTAAATAGAAATGACTCAATTGCTGCAAATAATAACAAATCAGCCTTCTAAGAAGAAAATAAGATATTTTGTAATAGAAATGACTCACGCTACTTTGGTCTACATGCATACGAAAAGCATGTCAAATGAAGAGCACAAAAAGAGTTAAGTATATGTGGAATTACAAAAGATACAAATAGAAAGCTGTAATAAAAATGAGTAGAAAAGTCAAATTGATTATTTTGTGATTGACTTTGTGATTCCCTTCATACCCTTTACATATGTGAACTGGTCGAAAGATGGGACGAAGAGGGAAAGAGGGGAGGGTTGGGTTGGATGGTACGGGGGAGGGAGTGTAAGTGAGAGGTTTCGGGTTTGAATCATCCTGCTTACACTAAAAAAAAAAGTAGAAAAGTCAAATTGATTATTTTGTGATTGACTTTGTGTACATGCATGCAGTTGTTCTTTCGAATTTTCTTTTCCATTCTAGCCAAAGAAAAATAATAAAAAAAAGTTTTGCATAGCAAATGAGTTGACTCTATATGATAATTTATGATACCTCACTCCTACTTTTATGAGAAGAAAAGACTGCTTTTTCCATAAAAACTTTCAAAAGAAAAGGTTGTTTTTTCCAATAAGAACTTTCAAAATGTTTGAAGAACCGGGTACCCAGGATTCAAAGTCACAGTCCGATGAAGGGTTGCAAACAAACCGAGTCGAGTCAAGTTTTGGTCTTATCGAGTGGAGCCTTGACTTAATTTCATCGAACTCGAACTCGAGCTCGAACTCGACGAGCTGGCAATTTTGAAGCTCGAGCTCGAGCTCGACTCGATTCGAGCCGAGCTAGCCGAGATCGAGCTCGAAAAAAATAAAAATAATTATTTTATTTTTCAAAAAAATAAATAAAATAATATTTTTTCTTAATAAATAATAAAATATTAAGAATATTTATGTAATTTTACTATTAAAATAAAAATAAAAAATATATATATATATACTCGAATTCGCAAGCCAATGAGCTTAATATTTTGAGCTCGAGCTCGAGCTCGATTTTGACTCGACCAGCTTGAGCTCGACTCGAGCTCGATATTGAGCGAGCTCGAGTCGAGCTCGAATCGAGCCGCTCGCGAGTCGCTCGATTCGTTTGCACCCCTAGTCCGATGTAACCGAACTTTACGAGTCAAAGAAATAAAGCAAATGAAAGCGGAAAAAATCCAACGTCATAAGATAATAATTATTAATAAGACGCCCGTATGTTACACGAATCAAACGAACCTGATGTAATAAAGATAAGAGTAAAATAAAGGAAACAATTTGCCGACAGACCTCAATTGAAGAAAAATCTTTCCTCTTCATTTTTTGTTCCAAGTACATAACAAGGTTATCAATTATGGCATAGCTTTTGGTATGATTGTATTTGACTACTAGTGGACAAAGCTGTCGAACAACTATGACCAAAGAAAGAGCTAGACAATAACTATTGTCATGTCATAGTTATACTCATTAACAAAAAAAATAGGATTCTATCTTATGTAGCTCTTTTAATTAGACATATATGATAAGAATATATTGATAAAAAAAAGGACTTGACGTTGCCCAACAAACTAAACTGTTTGTGGGATAAAACTCAAATTCAACAAAATAAATGGTTGGTGGGATAAAATCCATCTCACCACATCCCAAGCCCAACAAACTAAACGGTTGGTGGGATAAAATCAAAATTCAACAAAATAAATGGTTGGTGGGATAAAATCTAAGTTCAACAAATATTCTATATTGCCTCTATTTGTTTTACAAAACAAATTAAATTGTAAAACAAATCAAATATTATTGTTACTTGCTGAGTAAAAAAAATTTTAAGGTAGTTCTTTGTGAAAAAAATTTAGGCCATATTTCAAGACATCAATTTTTAATGCTCAAACTTCTCTTTTTTGCCCTTTGCTAAGTAAGTTGTTGACAGGTGTTGAGCCTGTACAATAATAAAAATCTGCTCAAACTAAAGGTAATTTCTGTAGACAGTGATAAGTAGGGTCGAATCAACAGGGACTGGGAATATTTGTCTCTTTTGAAGTTCACAGTAACAAGGGGGTGTTTTTGTATAAAAGATGATAGTAATTAAACAGTTCGAATAAAATTAAATAGCTAACTAAAAATTAAATGACAAATTACTAAAGCCAAATTAACAATAGCTAAGCACTAGTCAATAAATAACTTCAGTAATGGTTCAACTAATTGATCATCGATGCAAAAATAATTCCAATTATTAACTAATAAATAAGTTATAACTGCCAGACAAGCAATGACAGTCAACTCCTCCTTACTGTGTCGATGACTGAGATACGCTCGTCAATCACTACTCTAATTGAGAAATAACCTTAGGTACGCCCGTAAGATTTAATTTTCCAATTGTCTTACGTATTAGAGGAGCCTTATTCTAACCAAATAACACACTACCAGGGTTATTTTAGATTAGCTTGCGTATTCTCCTGACACAAACCCAATCATGTCAGTTGTCACTATTTTAGAACAATTAAACAATTTTTGATTTAACACTCTAATTGACATCAAGTTGCTAAATTAATTCAACGTCTGAGCCCAGGATTTTTAATTAGCAAAACAACCATAAACATTACAAACAGAGAATATGCAAATACCAGTAAATCAGGTGAATAAATAAAATTAATTCAATCTCATAATTTTAAATGAACCAAAGTCTCCGTTATTCCTTGACTAGAAGAAGGGATTTAGTTCATCCCTAATGAGGAAATCCCATGCGAAATTACAGAAACAATTGTCACGTCCATTCTTCTCAATTGAGATGTAAATCCGATGTATCAAGAACAAGAATAAGGGAAAAACTATATAAACAAAAGAGTGACTAATCGTTGCTTCATGACTCGCGGCCAAATTCCTACAGCCGAATCCACACCGAAAAGAAGGAAACAAATTTCCTTCCTTTCTTAAGTCTGCTGCTTGTTTCCTCTTTGTGCGGCCGCCCCCACGTTGCACTGGAATTGGAGTCCTACTCCAACTTTGACTCTTCTTTCCTTTATTAATTCAAATCAAGCAATCAACTAAAGGAATGTTTATGGTCCCACATTGCACTTCCAATTGGCAGTTGGTGTCACGCGTCTTTCCCGCATTTCCTGGACACGTTAAGGCCTGACCTGACGTGACTACGCCAAACAGCAATTGGAGTGGAAAATTTGCACAGTTTCACCACATTTTGTTCCAACTCCCTGTAATAAGCACAAATACCAAAAGTGAATAGAATCTGACAATTAATCCACATTTGGTAAGATAATAGGGGAAATTAATTACAAAATAAATAGCAAAATTGCAACCTATTAATTTCCCCACACCTAAACCATGCTTGTTCTCAAACATGAGAACAACAAACAAATACCAATATTTGACAATGGCTATTGCTCTATCTACCATATTGTCAAGATACCAAGAAAACATAGATCAAGGATCAGTGATCAAGATCCAAGAAACATCCCCCCAGTTAGCTTCTAAACCACAAACTCTTGCAATTTAAGGCAAACTAATGTAAGAAAGAGGAATGGTTGCTCAACATTATCAGCAAATGGTCCAATTATTAATCGAAATCTCAACATTAAATCCACAAATCGGCAAGTTGACTTTAAGCACATATCGACATAACTTTCACCTTTTTATCACACTTTTCTATCTTTCTTTTTTTTTTCTTTTTTTTTCAATGGGAACAAAAGACTTAGTCTCTAGCCATTAGAGCCTTTTAACGTGAGTTCCAACATTTGTCAGATGAAAGAGTCCGGTTACTCAGATTCTATCGCCACGCGACCACGTACTCATAGCAATTACTACTTTTTGACGCGAGAATCGACACTTTTGGTGAAAATCTCCAGTTACTCAGTAGTAACAACTAGTGGAGTACAGTCAAGGCTTATTTACAACCAGATAACACAAGAACTCACAATATCACAAAGAAAATAGCAGCAGCTAGCCTCATTATGTTCAAAACATGGAGAACTAAAGTTAATCACTGAACCAATTTACATGAAAATGCCAACCATCATTCCCAATGCCTAGAAAAATTAACCAAAAAATTAGAAGAGCCAAACAATCACGATATTTCCCAAAGAGATGTTCTTGGGCTCATCCACATTAACTACATACACTTTTATTACTAAAACTTGGCAATAGTAGAATTAGAGTCAACAATCCAATATCAAACCTTGGTATTCACATGAGAGCTAAGCACTAAAAAGAAAGAAAAAGAATGAAAGATAAACAAATAACAAACTAAAAATAAAGGAAAAACATCTAGAAACTAAAAACTAGAAACACTAGCACCCCATCTGATCCCCCCCACACCTAAATGACACATTGCCCTCAATGTGACAAATAAACAGTAATAACAAGAAGAAGGGCAACGGGACTTCTCTGAAGTCGTCAAAACAGTGGCGGGTTAGGCCCAAATGGAGGCGAAAAGCCCGCGTGCTGTATAAATGCTACCAGATTCTCCACCTGTCAAAATGAGACAGGGCGGTGGCGTAAGGCAGCGGAGGTGGTGAGAGCTAGTGGAGTGTGGTTGATGCCACGCGTGAGGGGGAGCAGGGCTGCCCACGAGGTGGCCACGCGTGGTCCTAGGCTGCGCCAAGGTGTGGGGGGAGAGAGGAACGGCGAACGTTGGTGGGCTGGGCAGCGACGCGCATCACGGGCTGAACGCGAGAGGAGGAGAGAGAGAGGCGACTCTGGTGGAGGGTTGCGCACGAGGTGGCGTGCGCTAGTTGAGGTGTTGCCATATGCACAAGGGAGAAAGGGGCGGCATGCGGCAGCAGCCGTGAGAGAAAGGGCAGGGGAGCGGTGGACAGCGGTAGCGGTCGTTCGGGAGGGAGGCGGCGTACGAAGGAAAAAGCAATCGGGGAAGAAGAAAGAAAGAAAGGAAAGAAAGAAAGAAAAAGAAAAGAGAAAAAGAAAAACAAATAGTTTTTTGGTTTTTTTTTTCATTTTTGAAGTTACGGTCAAATGTTTTTTTTTAATTTAATTTTTTTAATTTTAAAATTTTTAAAATTTTTTTTTGTAATATCATTAATAAAATTTATTTTCGAAATTCAAAATTAGAGATTAAAAGGAAATCGAAATTTTTCTCGAGATTTGAATACTTACCTTTTCCGCGAACATGACGCAGGCACATCAAGAAGGCAAGAACTTTTCTGATGAAGAGCTCTCCAGGTGACTCGACGCGGGAGCGTCATGAGGGTGGAAACCCTTTTGACCAAGCATCAAGAAGTTGCACCTTGCCACGCGCCCAGTTGACGCGGGCGCGTCAAGTCAGAGAGATATACCTACAAATCATCAAAAACGAAAATTGAAGCTAAAAATTAGTCAGACTCAAGAAAAACATATTTAAACTATCAAACAAAACTGAACAAACAACTGAGAGAAATTGGGTTGCCTCCCAAAAAGCACATTTCTTTAATGTTTTTGGCTAGACATTGTCATGTTTGTTCAGGGAGGATAAAATCTTGTGGCTCGTTTCAGTGTTTCATCCTCTATATAGTCCTGATAGCCCTCGTAAATAGAGTCATCCTTGAGTAGACGAGTTACGGTCTTCCATGAACTAGTAGATGGCGCCAAACAAGTCAACGATAATTTGAATTCTCCATTCGCTCCTCCATCGCGCGCATTTATTGGTCCAAGATATTTTGCCATCGCCACTCTTAATTTATTCCTGTCAAGAAATTCAAAATTTTCTGGTATAATAAAGTCAATCTCACTAACAGGAATTGAAGAATAAGAGACAGGAAAATATTGATTAAAGAATGGAGAAGATGTCACCGTATTTGGAGATTGTTCACTGGATTCATTCACTTGGATGAATTGCTATTGGGGTCTCATTTCTTGCACATCAACTTCTTTTTCAACTGCATTTTTAGATCCGTTTTCTTGAAACTCTTGTAATTCCATGTCATTTGTTCGGATAATTGCACTCTCATCTTCTTTAAGGTCAATGTTGGTCTGTGAGGGCACTTTTTCACATATCTTAGAAGCTAATTGTGTTATCTTGGATGTCAATAGATGCACTTGATCCGCCAGGTTACTAATGCTCGCTTGTGTCTCCTGATGAAATCGATATGTATTAGCAGTTACTAATTCAATCATTTATTCAAAAGACATACCTGATATGGATGATAGTTGTTGAGACTTTTGCTGTAGAAAGTCCATTGGCCTGGTCGCATAATTAAAATTGGAATCATTCCACCATCCTTGATTATACCCATTTGAATAAGGGTCATACCACATTTGATATTGAGGTGAAAAATCTCCAAAAGTATCGATTGGAACACTTAGGCTATTTTGAAATGCGGGGCATATGTCAATTGAATGATTTGAGACAAAATAACTTCCACAATTTGCAACAGTCAATTGATCATTAGAAAAAGTATGAGTCTCATAACCTCTTCTAGAAATAAAATCTAGTCTATCACCAAAATACGGAATGTTAGCAGCTATAAACTATATATAAAAAAATAAGAGAAAAAAAAAGAAAGAAATCAAGATGAACTAAAAAAGAAACAAATTAATCAAGCACCAGTCCCCGGCAACGGCGTCAAAAATTGATAGGTGTCGAGCCTGTGCAATAATAAAAACCTGCTCAAACTAAAGGTAATTTCTATAGACAGTGATAAGTAGGGTCGAATCCATAGGAATTAGGGATATTTGTTTCTTTTGAAGTTCACAGTAACAAGGGGGGTGTTTTTGTATAAAAGATGATAGTAATTAAACAGTTCGAATAAAATTAAATAGCTAACTAAAAATTAAATGACAAATTACTAAAACCAAATTAACAATAGCGAAGCACTAGTCAAGAAATAACTTCAACCATGGTTCAACTAATTGATTATCGATGCAAAAATAATTCCAATTATTAACTAGTAAATAAGTTATAACTGCCAGACAAGCGATGACAGTCAACTCCTCCTTACTGTGTCGATGACTGAGGTACGCCCGTCAATCACTACTCTAATTGAGAAATAAGCTTAGATACGCCCGTAAGATTTAATTCTCCAATTGCCTTACGTATTAGAGGAGCCTTATTCTAACCAAATAACACACTACCAGGGTTATTTTAGATTAGCCTGCGTATTCTCCTGACACAAACCCAATCATGCCAGTTGTCACTATTTTAGAGCAATTAAACAATTACGGATTTAACGCTTTAATTGACATCAGGTTGCTAAATTAATTCAACGTCCGGACCCAGGATATTTAATTAGCAAAACAACCATAAACATTACAAACAGAGAATATGCAAATACCAGTAATTCAGAGGAACAAATAAAATTAATTCGATCTCACAATTTTAGATGAACCAAAGCCTCCGTTGTTTCTTGACTAGAAGAAGGAATTTAGTTCATCCCTAATGAGGAAATCCCATGCGAAATTACAGAAACAATTGTCACGTCCATTCTTCTCAATTGAGATGTAAATCCGATGTATCAAGAACAAGAATGAGGGAAAACTATATAAACAAAAGAGTGACTAATCGTTGCTTCATGACTTGCGGCCAAATTCCTACGGCCGAATCCACACCAAAAAGAAGGAAACAAATTTCCTTCCTTTCTTAAGTCTGCTGCTTGTTTCCTCTTT
The DNA here is from genome assembly GCF_003713205.1 of Coffea eugenioides. Lineage (NCBI taxonomy): Eukaryota > Viridiplantae > Streptophyta > Magnoliopsida > Gentianales > Rubiaceae > Coffea > Coffea eugenioides. The sequence goes on from NC_040040.1 coordinate 21,333,356, forward strand.
GTGCGGCCGGCCCCCATGTTGCACTGGAATTGGAGTCCTACTCCAACTTTGACTCTCCTTTCCTTTATTAATTCAAATCAAGCAATCAACTAAAGGAATGTTTGTGATCCCACATTGCACTTCCAATTGATAGTTGGTGTCACGCGTCTTTCCCGCATTTCCTGGACACGTTAAGGCCCGACCTGACGTAACTACGCCAAACAGCAATTGGAGTGGAAAATTTGCACAGTTTCACCACATTTTGTTCCAACTCCCTGTAATAAGCACAAATACCAAAAGTGAATAGAATCTGACAATTAATCCACATTTGGTAAGGTAATAGGGGAAATTAATTACAAAATAAATAGCAAAATTGCAACCTATCAGTTGTGAAGAAACTTTTTTTAACAAATGCATCCCTACTAGTTAACTGTTTATAAAACTAAGTAAGAAGTTCATTTAAATGACCTTAGAACTGAATATAATGTATTAGGTCGAGGTTGGAGCTTTTGAATAAAGAAACATTCGCAAAATAATATCAAGGGGTATAAGTGTAATTTTTTAAATCTCAACGGAGATGGCTGCAATTGTTAAAAACCTCAAGAAAGGTGTATGAAATTGTACCTTTGTTTTTCTAGCTCTAGTTCATTCTTTATACACTTATTATTGTCCGCTTCACTAGATTTTTCACATGCATTTCTGACGTACCATTTCTATATTAGAAAGATATATTACAATAATAGTATAAAAAAGTAAAAGGCACTCAACCTTGTGTTTTATTCTTATGTTATTATGATGAGACTAATTTTTTATATTTATGGTACCTAAATGTAATTGATGACTGCTAAAATGGCTCTAATCTAAAAGAGACTTGCAGGGGCATTGAGAATCTCTATGTGGTAATGTGTTTGTGACGTGCTTTTCCATTCATGTGCACTTGTATATGATCCATGACTCATGTGTCATATACCCAAAAATATATCTCGAGGAGGCAAATTTTAATATACATAAATTTAAATGTATAATCTAAATATCTTTAGGTTTTTTTCGGGAGCAAGATTATTTGATTTGACAATATGTAATTTTGTAAGGGAGGAAAATTGAATTCTTTAAACTTCAGGCCTAATCCCCTAGTTTTGTACTTGTACATGAGTATCGCATGTAGTGATAAGGGGAAAAAAAAAAACTTGTTGCCACCTAAAAAATTGAAATAGTATCTTTTGCCTAATCAATATGTGTTGGGATAATATTAGAAACCTTTCTTGAGGTTTTTCTTAATATCACTTGGCATTCCTAAGATTTTAGAAACATCACTTATCTTCCCTATTAATTGTAAAAACACTATTTTAACTCTCACTTGACACATAATTTACAATATATCAAATAAATGAAACTCCAAAATAAAAAAAATAAATGAAAGTCACTTTCTTTTTTCCCCTTTTCTTCATCATTCTCCCTCATTCATATTTTTTGGATGACTATGCAATATTTTATTTGTAAATTATAAGAAATTAATTTTTTTTTATCTTTTACTTTTTGTGATTGCGATAAAGTGGGGTATAATTTATTTGCTTATTTTGAGTTGATTTTTATAATGATTGGTACAGTTTAATGGTTTGAGCAAGGGTTGAGAAGTTGTTGGAAAAAATATAAATTCATAAGAAATCGGTTTTGAGCATATAAAATTAAATTGATACAAGTGTATTTCTTTTTTAAATAACTTTTTTATTTTTCAAATTTATAATTTTTTGGGATACAACATTGTGATGTGGTTGTACTATAAGAGATTGTTTTTAAGCCGATGGTTTTCTTGAAGTGAACAAAGTGGTTTAGAAATATTTTTATTTAGCAAGTGAAAGAGTAATTTAGAGTTTTAAAAAATGTTGTTACACAAATAACAAAAGTAAGGGAAATAAGTGATATTTTTAAAACTTTAGGAATGTCAGATGATATTTTTAAAACTTTAGGAATGTCATATGATATTAAGAGAAATCTCATGAGAGGTTTTTGATATTAGCTCATAAGTGTTTGGTTTCACAAAAGTGACAAGGGTTCATTCAGTTAGCTTTACCTTTAGATTATGCTTTATCCGTAGTTTTAGGATTAAAAATTAAGTCAAACCAATGAAACCTAATTATATTATGGAATAATTTCAGAAACCTCCCCTAAGGTTTTTGACAATTGCACACACTTCCCTTCATGTAGTAAACTGACTATAATATCCTTCATTTAAAAATAATTCCTACAAAAAAAAACCCTACAACTACAACTAGTCTTTCATTTTAAAGCAGCAGCTACCATACAAAATAAAATCTTATTCTTTCTTTTTAACTCTCTTTCCTATCTTCTTTCTCCTACATCCTATAATCCATTATTTTTTCACAATTGCCATTTACACAGTTATCTAATACATCTCAAATCCTCATTATTTTGGAAATAGATCCTCTCTCCCTTTTTTTGTTTTCCTTTTTCTATAAGTATTATTGAATTGAAATTGCCAAATGACAAGTTGCTGAATTAGATTTGTTGTCACACTAAATGAAGGTGAAAAGGATGACTTTGATATAGAATACAGACGAGAAAGCAAAAGTTATAGCTAAAAAGGGAACATAAATTGAGGAAGGTTATGTTATTATACCAATGGATAAAAAAGAATTTTGGAATATAAAAACTGCAATTAGATTTGCTTAAAGACATGGGATGTGCTCTCTAGTGTTACTTTTGGTTACTCTGCATTGGTATTCTTGGTGGGTGAGATTATTTTAGCAACAACAATATTGTAGCCATTTAGATTGAGTTTGGAAAGTGACGTTGGTCAATTCAAATACTGAATTTAGGCAGAAAAAATGGGCTGAAGATCAGATTGAATGCAAACTTTAATTGTCATAGTTGATTTGCATGGGAAGCTTTGGGGCGGCAATAGTAAGTTGTCAAAATTGTGAGAATATCGAGAATAAGTTGAAATGGATTGAGTTCGTTAGAATGGTGATTATATCGTTTACAATAGTTGCAATGTAGGAAGAAGTTTCTTAGTGAGTTTTTCACCCTTCTAAGTAATGAAGGGGTATTTTAGGATTTTTGATGACAATAGATTCATATTATATATATGATGCATAATAGATTCAAAATGAAAACTACACTAGATCAACTTTCAAGAACGATTCAAAAGAATCAAGATACACCTTTGAAAACATTCAAGAAAATTACAATAAACCAACAATAGTTGAATAATGATTAATTAAAAAATCTGCTAACAAAAGTCCTAATGGCACCTATTTATAGGCGAAAAACATCTGAAACCGAAAAGTAAAAAAATATCAAGAAAATGAGAAGACAGCAAAAAATCATGTTGTTGGCCAATGTTGGATCCAATGCTAGATCGGAGGCTCTCCAAGCCGGAGCCGGCGTCGGATTGAGTCAAACGGCTTCAAAATTCCTGCAATTCCAAACGATGCTGGATGATCCATTCATAGTACACGTAGCTTTTTTTTTTTGGGTTAATAACAAAAAAGTCCCATGTGGTATATCTAATATATAGAAAAGCCTCCCCTGGTTTCAAAACATACAAAATGACACCTCATGTTTTGAACTAAATTGTAAACTAACAGAATTCGTTAAACTTAACGGAATCCGGTAAACTTAACGGAAAATTTAACGAAATTTGATAAATTTAACGGAATCCAGTAAATTTAACGGCCAAAACCGTCATTTTCGTTAAATGTAATGAATTCTGTTAGTTTATAATTTAGTTCAAAACATGAGGTGTCGTTTTGTATGTTTTGAAATTACGGGGGGCTTTTTTATGTATTAGGTATACCACAGGGTTTTTTTTTTGTTTTTAACCCTTTTTTTTGGTGTGCATACGGATTCTTGTTGTTCAAATTTTGTTCTTGCAAGTCTTTTTGGTTCCTTGATGATGTTGCACAATTTAAGTTCATTTCCACGCCTCTTTACTGCCTTATCGTATTCTTATTAATTTAATTAGGAATTCATCAAAATTGATTATAATGATTGGTTAGAATGTAATCCGATAAATCTAATACAAAGATAATGCGGTAAGAAAGTTCTGTTTGTTGATGCTTAAAGATTATCTCAAGCCGCTACCAATAAAAAAAAGAGTGATTTTTTTTTTTTCCATTTCCATGATGTGTAAAAGATTAGGCAATAAAAATTTCATTCTATAATCAGGATAGAAATTGGAGCAAACTATATAACTAGAAAATTTGCGTGAAAATGAAAAAAATTGAGAGAAAAAAGGAAAAGGGAAGCAACTAGGGTGAGGAGTCCTTGATTAAGGCCAAATATGAAGAATTAGTTTTGAGTTCAAATCTCTTCCTTCCTTCCTTCCTGCTTCCCAAGTTTCACCCTTTTTCTACTGATTTTTTTTTTTTAAAAAGGCAACTTGAGTTTAAACATTTGATAATGATGAGTTTAGTACTTGGCATAGATTTAGACCCCATTTGAGGTTGTAGTACTTTCGGTTAAAAAATACATTTTTATGTGCTAAAAGTACTATTAAGGCATTTTGTAAACATTATTTCATAAAAATAGAAGTAGGGCTTTTGGTGTTAAAAGTACTTTTAGCAAAATATCAAAATTTGGTGCTTTTTTAAGGAGAAAAATCTAACAAAATCTACAAAAAAATCTACAAAGAACATTTGATCATTAAGCAACTAAGGGAAAAAATCTACAAAAAAAAAAGGGAAATATACTAAAGGAAGTAGAAGACAATAACAAAAAAGATTCTTGTCAAATTTAAATATCTTGGAGAGGCTAGCTATCAATATTGACTATTTGCTCCTAGCTCCACTTGTTTTTGTCAATTATTCAAGTGTTCAACTATGACGTTCTCCAGTATTGTGGACTGCAAGAACGCCAATCTGGAAAGAAGTTGCAGGTCCTGCCTATGCTTGCATGCAAACTGTTTGTAGAGTTGGTGGTGGGCGCGAGACGAGTTTTGGTCCTCGTTCCCATAGCGATCTATTTGGCTAAATGGATTTATATGGACCATGTGAATAATTCACACAAATCCATCAATTCAATTGGGTTGAAATCGTTATCGATCTAAAGTCATTACCCTTCATACAAATCCATTCAAACTTGCTTTGTATGGACTACATTGTGCCACCTCTATTATGCAGCATGAGTTGGAAGTCATGACCCATGCAGGATGACTTTTTAAAGTTTTTAAGCGAGTCATGCAATCATGGTTATTAAAACCGGACTGGGAAGGAACCGCGAAGGAGATAGGTCAACAAGTCACTAATTAAATCAGTTAATTGCTAAATATATTTAAATTTTATGTTTTATAATTTTTGATATAAGATATATGATATAAATTGTAATAAATAATGCTGTAGCAAATGCTCATTTAATTTGATTTGCTATAGAACAATTAATTCATATAAGAATCAATAAAAAATAAATTTATTTAGTAATTCATCAAATTTCAAGTGTAAAATTTTATCTACGTTTAGTATAATTATCTAACCACCAGTCTTTTGGTTGGTGACCACCACCAAAGCATTAAGGATTGGTGGGATAGGAGGTCAAGAGTTCAAACCTTACCTCCTACCAATTGCCACATTATGTGGGTCTACTTAAAAAATTTATACGAGTGCGTAGTATACCCATCTGATCCGGTGGTGGTTTAATCCCCTCCAAATTACCCTTGGGCCTCTAGAGGTCCTCCCCCCCTCTAGTGTAGAATAGTCTATCGTATAAAAAAAAAATGGTGTAATTATCTAACTTATTTATGAATTTTAAGTGTAAAAAATTATTAAAAATAATATTTATCTTTAAAATGAATTATGTAATATGTTATTTTTGAAATCCATTTTATAATTTATAGAGTTTAGGTGGTCATAAATTTTTATTAAAAGATTCCAAATAAATTTATTTTAGAGATATTTAAAAAAAGATAGAATTCGCAAAACGTTTATATACTATAAGAAAGCTATTCTATTAACATATGGCAAAGTGGCCTAGTGGTAAGTATACTATAGCATATACCAAAGGTCTGAAGTTTGAATCCTAACAAAGCTAATTAAATTTTTTTCCACAAAACCTGGGTCATGGACAAAATTGATCAGGTTTTTGGTTTAATCTGGTTGAACTGCAAGATCATTGACCAATCAACAATCTCTATGTTTAAATAATCTAATTAGAAATCCAGTCAGATCCAATGACCGGTTTATCGGATTGACCGATTCGATTGTCAGACCGGATCGAATTTAATAACTATGCATGCAATGACCCTAAATTGTGCATCTTGACTGAAACAGTTATCCATCAGTGTCTAAAATTAGAAGTTGAAGCACGAAACGAAAAAAATGATCGATTGGAAGGTGGACAATATCCTTGTAGGAATGTCAAGCTTATGCGAGGTGCTTCAATTGTTGAATGATCGATGGGTGCTTTTTTTTACTTTTTTTTTTATCTAATTTGCCTTTAAGACAATTTGCCTACATATGTCCTTAATTTCCTGTTGAAATACTAATACTATCCACTTGGGTGCTATGTTTTTAACTATGTTAGACTCTGAGGCTAGTAGTAGTCATTTTGTAAATAGATGTGACTCAATTGCTGTAAATAATAACAAATCAGCCTTCTAAGAAGAAAATAAGATATTTTGTAATAGAAATGACTCACGCTACTTTGGTCTACATGCATACGAAAAGCATGTCAAATGAAGAGCACAAGGAAGAATTAAGTATACGTGGAATTACAAAAGATACAAATAGAAAGCGTTAATAAAAATGAGTAGAAAAGTCAAATTAATTATTTTGTGATTAACTTTGTGTACATGCATGCAGTTGTTCTTTCGAATTTTCTTTTCCATTCTAGCCAAAGAAAAATAATAAAAAAAAGTTTTGCATAGCAAATGAGTTGACTCTATAAGCACTTTCAAAAGAAAAGGTTGTTTTTTCCAATAAGAACTTTCAAAATGTTTGAAGAAATCCAACGTCACAGTCCGATGTGACCGAACTTTACGAGTCAAAGAAATCCAACGTCATAAGCTAATAATTATTAATAAGACGCCCATATGTTACACGAATCAAACGAACCTGATGTAATAAAGATAAGAGTAAAATAAAGGAAACAATTTGCCCACAGACCTCAATTAAAGAAAAATCTTTCCTCTTCATTTTTTGTTCCAAGTACATTATCCCACAGGGTTATCAATTATGGCATAGCTTTTGGTATAATTGTATTTGACTACTAGTGGACAAAGTTGTCGAACAACTATGACCAAAGAAAGAGCTAGACAATAACTATTGTCATATCATAGTTATACTCATGAACAAGAAAAATAGGATTCTATCTTTTATATGACAATTAGAATTGAGCACTCATTCTCATACAACAAAAAACATGCTCATGAATGTGAGCACTCATTCTTTTTAGTTACCAAGAGATTATTCCTTTCTATGTAATGTTTAGAAAACATTTTTAATCTTAAACTTACTTTCAATCTGTTTTGTAAAACCTGACTTTGTAACAAGAAGATTCTGACAGCCTCCAGTCCATATACGGTGCACCCTAATTATAACCAAAAAAATTCTGATAGCCCTGACCATCTAGAATTGGACTTGGACTTTTCTATTCAATGTTCAACTGTCTGGAGTTAAGTTTCAATTGAATCCCAGATTTAAAAGAGCTTGAAAAACTAGTATAAAAAGAGAACACCATCACAGCCAAATGCATGCTCATATACCACATGGCTTTGATCAATCTTGATCTTTCATTTTTCTCAATTTTTTCCTTGCTCATATTCCTTCTATCCCTTCTCAAATGGTTCTATGCTGCTTCTAAACCCCAGAAAAAGCTACCACCATCTCCACCAAAGCTCCCAATTACTGGCAATCTTCACCAGCTTGGCCAGTTTCCACATCGCTCCCTCCAATCACTGTCAAGAAAATATGGTCCACTCATGCTGCTTGAACTGGGAAGCAAGCCAATGCTGGTTGTCTCTTCCTCTAATGCAGCTTGCCAGATCTTGAAAACCCATGATTTATCCTTTGCAAGCAGGCCTAAATCGGGCATCCCAGATAAACTCTTTTACGGAAGCAAAGACATAGCTTTTGCACCATATGGTGAGTATTGGAGACAACTAAAAAGCATTTCTATGCTTCATCTTTTGAGTAACAAAAGGATTCAGTCTTTTCAACATGTCAGAGAAGAAGAGACGTCACTCATGATCGAGAAGATCAGCCGAATGTGTTCTTCCTCAGCTGTAAACTTAAGTGACATGTTTTTAATTCTCACCAATGATATAATCTGTAGGGTTGCCTTGGGGAGGAAGTATAGTGAGGAAGAAAATGGGAGGAAAAGTATGGAGAATTTGAAGGTGTTTGGTGAGTTACTGGGTATTTTTGATGTAGGAAACTATATTCCTTCGCTTGCATGGGTTAATCGCTTCAATGGTTTGGATTCTAAAGTGAAGAAAACGGTTAAACAGATTGATGGATTTCTTGAGGGTGTGATAGAAGAGCACATGAATAAGAGGAAAGGAAAGGCCGAAAGCGACTCTACTACTGAGGCAAGATGCCAAGACTTTGTAGATATCTTGATTGAGATTAATGAGGAAAAGACTATGGGCTTTGCTCTTGAGCGAGATGCGATGAAAGCTATCATCCTGGTAAATTTCTCTCCCCATCTCTTTGTATTGGTAATAAATCTTTGGGATTGAGGCAAGTATGGTTGATTTTGGTGTGGTTGCATACGGTCGTTATATTCTTATTTTTTTAAATTTGATATATACTTATATCACTAAATTGACGTACGCAAGTGATATTAGTGTAAATCAAATTATGTACAACATATAAATCACAACCGAACTTGCATCAAATTCTAAATCTTTTACTTGTTTTAACCACTCAAACATATAAACATTTAAGTGTGTTGAGTTAAGCCTTATGAAGCCCGGATTGATAAAGACCAATTGATACCCCTAGTCATAAGACTCATAACCTTCAAGAGTTCTGAAGGTTGTGAATGGAGTAATAATTGGGCTTGTCAGTCGAGATTTGACAAAACTAACCTCAACCCATTTAAATATTCATATATACGTTAGAACTATAAAAGCTCACAAACCTTAGGCTCTTTATTGGACTATGAGCCAGCCCAAGCTAGCCTATATTTATTGATTTTTAAATCATTTCATTGAAAAAGTTTGATTACTACATAGTTTTGATTAAAGTTGGATTGGTAGATAATAGAAATAAAGGCTTATTGCCATTGTATAATCGAAACATATTCTAATGCAACACTTTCGTTGATTCCATTATTTAGGATGTCTTTGGTGCTGGATCTGATACAACACATTCAGTTATGGATTGGGGAATGTCAGAACTTCTAAAGAACCCCAAAGTCTTGCATAAATTGCAGGCTGAGGTAAGAGATGTGACTCAAGGAAAGCCAGAAATAACTCGAGCTGATATGGAGAAAATGCAGTACTTAAAAGCAGTGATTAAAGAAACTATGCGACTTCATACTCCAGTTCCATTACTGGGTCCTAAAGAATCGAATCAAGACGTCAAAGTAATGGGATATGATGTACCAAAGAGCACACAGGTACTTGTGAATGCTTGGGCAATTGCAAGAGATCCATTGTTGTGGGAGAACCCTGAGGAATTTCGACCTGAGAGATTTTTGGGTTCGAGCGTAGATTTCCATGGTTTGAACTTTGAGTTAATTCCGTTTGGTGCCGGACGAAGAGTTTGCCCGGGTATCAACTTCGCCATGTCAGTAACTGAACTTGCATTGGCAAAACTGGTCAACAAATTTAACTTTACATCACCTGATGGAATCAATCCAAACGAGTTGGACATGACCGAATTATTTGGTATCACAGTCCACAGAAAATTTCCTCTGCATGCCATTGCCACACCATATTCTTGCTAATGTCTTTGTTTATGATGTTTCAGCTTTACTTGTTTTGTTTCATGTCTACTGACTATAGTGATGGGTTATTGTATACCTGATGTAACTATAGTTAATAATTCACACTGGTAATGTTGGAATTTCGTAGTGGTTTAGTCCCTCTTTTTGGTGTGCTTATGATGGGGTTTTTTTTTTTAATGCCAGCCCAAATTTTATTAGAAACAAACCAAATACGAGGGGGACATCAACCTTACCTCATATAATACACGATAAAACCTCACATACTACATGATAAAATGACCAATTAAGGATATTGATAAGCAATCCTACATCTACGAAAAGACGGAAAAGCTAAATTGTCCATTCTACACTCTCCCCTCGCCGTCATCGGTAAGTCAGCTACTCGTTCATACAAACAAACCCTGATTTCCAAAATAGAACAACTTTCGTTCAACAACAAATCTGCCATCTTATTAGCCTCCCTATAACAATGCTGGAGTTGGAAACCACTTCTAGGCAACTCTAAAACCTGCTTCACCTCACTACGAATAGATCACAGGCACCGATAATAATCCTTCAGAATCCGTACTAATACCATTGAATCTGATTCAACAATAACCTGCATAAATCCTCTTTGAACACACAATTTCTTCCCTAATAATAAAGCTTAGCTTCCACTTATATACTAGTACCCTCATCGAAGAAAGAGGAGAAGGCAAAATGTAAGCGCCCCATCCAATTCCGGAGTATATATCCCCCCTCCACCACACACACTTGGATTTCCTTTCGAGCATCCGTCAATATTGAGTTTCAACACCCCCCTCTGCGGGGTTTGCCAAAAGAAAATCCTGACGTTAAAATGATCCAATCGTTGCTCAACTAGTTCCAAAAAACGATGCCAAGACATAATATTGTGAAATTCCCTGAATTTAATCCAATATGCAGACCTCAAATCACTAAAGATAGCTCGACACACCGAATGAAAATTCACAAAAACTCCTTGGTAGAAAGCTATATTCCTTGCCTTCCATAAATTCCAGTAGACAAAAATAGGCAAAAGACGAAAGAAAAACTTTAATCTTTCTGACTAGGCTGGTTTATACCACCAAGACCACACGCAAATGACCTCCAGCATAACGAATTCCATGAGGCGATCCAAAAAACTTCCACACGGCCATCACCAGCTCCCTTCCAAAAACAAATGTTTTACTGTTTCAGCTTGAGAGTCCACGCAGCAAAAACATTTGGACAGATATGAAACTGAAACTTAGTCAGCACATCATCCAAAGGCAACCTACCCCTGAACAATCGCAACATAAAAAATGAAATTTTCGATGGCACCTGCGTATGCCAACATTGTTTAGACATGAATGAAGAATCCCTACCATCCCGTATCTCTTGGAAAGCAGAGAACAAAAAGAACCTGCTCGATGTAGATACAACCCAAGTCATGGCATCTGGAACATCTCTAGAAGGAATAGCCATACCCACAATTTCTTGAACAACCTCCACTGTTAGCAATTGACCCAACAAGATTATATTCCACTCACCATTGTCAATGACATCTTTGAATGACAGATTTCCTTGCACCTTTAGGAAATCATATATTTACCGTTCTTATATAGTGATATAAATTTACCATTCTTATAGTAATGCACTGATCCAAGTTATCATTGGCATCAGCCTAGTGATTAGGGGAGAGCTCTTTGAATTTTCTTCGCTATCAGATTCAAGATTTAAATTTTGTGCATAACAATTAAGATTGAAAGGGTATGGGAAGGAGTAGGAAGGTATTTTGAAAAACAAAAGTTGATCCAAATTAACTTTATGACTTATTCAACATTGGTAGTGAGAAAATTAACCTAGCAAGGTTGATCTTTAGAACATTTAATTGAAAAACATGCATATTTCACATCAGAGTTACTCTTGTTGTATTTTATTTCGTGACAAATGACATATGACATGTGCGGGATATGTATACAACAATAAAGCTCAATCCACAGTCAAATTTTGAATTTATTATTTCCTAAACTACCCCACACACTATTTTTCATAAGTGTACGAGTCTTGGGCGAGTATAGAGTAATTAGAGTCGAACCCATAGGGAAGATGTACAACTAATAGTACTACTAAAATTTCTCTATTATTTGGACTACCAACAAATTAAAACTAATAAATCTAAACTACTAAAGGGAAGAAAATACAAATGAAAGCTCTTCGGATAATGGAATCTCTATCTACGCATGCTAGTGCAACTTCTTGACTAATTGAGTACTAAAATCTCGGTTAAGTCATGGCGTAATTTCCTTGCGTGCGTGATACCTGCTTTCACTGGTGTATACCAACTATATCTATAGCTAATCCATACCTACTTTTGTGGCTATGAAATCAACTATAAACTCATTTATTTCTGTGAAATTACTACAAAATAAGCCACAAAGGTGCACCTCTACTTTCGTAAGTGTACTCCCTAGATTTAACACTTCTATAAACTTGTGTCAAATTTCAATTTTCATTGCAAATCTAACACCTTGAGATAATCATAATCAATGGCCAATTAATCATGATTTTGAAATCAAAAGTGCTAAATAACTTAATCAAGATAATAGCCCAAAATAATTAAGAAATCAACACATAGAAATCATAGATAGTTCAACCAAATACCCAAAGCATAAACTTTAAAACAACATTACAAATATAATATCCAAAATTCGCATTAACAAACTTAGAATCAAATACAAAGATAAAAAGGTGCAGTGAAGAAAAACCCTTGTCACTAGAGTTTCTTAAGCCTCTCCATCTTCATCTCCATCGGCGTCCTTGTTGAGCCAATACAAGAGTGAATGTACAACACAAGTTTAAACTAATCCTATGAACTAATAGAAATGAAGAAGAAAGCTATAAGTGTTGTGAGTTTGTGTCTTGCCTCAAATGGCAAGACATAACTCATTTTGTTTCTCTCTTTTACTCCAAAACTCTCTCCCTCTCTAAAACTAACTAGAAAACTAAAACTCCCAAAAAGCTCCTTCTAAAACTAAAGGTTTCTCTACTTATATTCTTCAAATCCCTTCCAATCTTCCACAAGAAACCTCTTTGTCTTGAAGAGTCAAAAAGTTGAGATGAAATGACATAAAGTTGACAAAAATTGATGTCCTGAGTCCAAAAATTAACTGCCAAATCGTCATTGATGCTACAAGAAAGAAGGATGAAAAGTTATGCAAATTGCAGATTTTTCCCGCCTAAGCATCCGACGCAGTATCTGAAGCGAATTTCACTATCCGGCACCGTATACTATTAAACACTCTTTTTTGAAAAATTCTCTAACGAGAATCCGGCGCAATTATCTGACTTTACTTCTTCAATCTGACGTTGTATACTGCTGAACGCCTTTTCTCTTACAAAACCTTTTAACGAGTATTCGATTTGGTATCTGATTTGAAATTTACTATCTAGTCTCATATACTCTCATCCAATCCGGTGATAACTTTTTGTAAACGGTCCCGTATTGTTCTTGCTCATTCATCCCCACCAAAAATGACAAACTTTAACAAGTAAAAGGGACGAATTCATAAGTCTTTTCAAAGTTACTCAAGGATATCAAATATTGTCAAAATGGTCATTCACATTATTTTATGAGCTCAAAATTAGCTATAAATAAACTAAAATATACACAAACTATTAGGCAAAATAGTCAGTTGTCACACCCCCCACACTTGAATCATTACTTGTCCTTAAACAATGCATAAAAGTAATCCAAAATCAATGATTTCAAAAAATGGAGTATCATACAATGGAGACTTATGTGTAAAGGTACAAAAGAGATAATTACTATGTAAGGTTTGGATCCCAATTCTAGTACTCTATAATATCAAACAACGGAAAATTTATCATAACAACATTTGATCAAGTCCAATACCATGTATCAACCCTAATCTAATCATGCTTGCCATGCAACTAGCATAATTAACCAATGTAAGAATTAAACTTATAACCATCCTTTAGAACTTATACAAACAAGAACAATAAACTAGGAAAACTTTCACACTTTGATCACATACTTTTTTTTCATTTTTTTTCATTTTTTTTCATCAAGCTTTAGTCGAATAGTGATCTTGTCTTTTGGTGTGAAGACAAACATTGATAAATGTATGTCCCCGGTTATTCGATTAAATCACAAACTCTTGTTGCTTTGCATACTCTTAATTCTAACATCGTTTTACACGAATATCAACATTTGTAGATGTCGATCCCCAGTTATTAAGTGTTTCAAATCATTGGAGTAGATGCATATGTAATCAATAATCATAACATTTTCATTTTCTTCTTTTGTGAAAGCAAAAACACATTACTTGATCCTTGGAAAAACTAGAACTAAGGAGAAAATTACAAGAAAAGTTTTACATTCATCAATCATACCAATCACACACCTTACATAAATAAATCAAGAACAATACATTTCATAAACTTAAGAAAATCTCAATATGATAAACTCCACTTTATAAGATATTAAGTTTCCTAAAAATAAAAAATTTTCACCTACATAACAGCAATCTCAAAGCACCTTACACATAATCTCGTATCAATAAGCATGACACAACTATCGACACAATTGGTACTAAAGTTTTTTAAAAAAATTTTGACAAAGTTTTGCCTTATATTTGAGCCATTCTTTCCCCCAATAATTCCAAAATTCAATATTTCAAACATACCAATATCTCCAACTGCCAAATTTTTCAACAAATATATCAATTTTCACATGAATACCAAGGGATGCATTCAATTCGAACCAATCTTACCCCCATACTTAATTTACACATTGTCCTCAATGTAAAAAGGTAAAAGGAAAGAAAAGGAATACTCCCCTAACATAGTAGGTGATTTGTCGTGGATGGGCGCCATTAGTTTCTAAATATCTATTAAAAATGCTCATTTTACCTTTATTCTTCAAACTTATAAAATGAAAACAAACACACTTAAAATACACCAAAAGACAAGAAATTTAACAAATCGTTGGGTTGCCTCCCAACAAACGCTTATTTATAGTCATTAGCTTGACTAATTTGCCTCATTGCCAAGGAGGTTTTGTTAGAGAGTAATCCACCAATTTAGGTCGTGGTGGATCTATAAATGGTAGTTCGAGTGGATGAACCACATATCCAAAAGATACGAGAGTAGGAAGGGGTATGTCGATCTCAAGTGTTTGGTAAATATCACCTTGAATGTGCACCACTTGAAGACTCATCAATAGACTTGCCACAGGGACTGACTAGACAATTTTATCTTTGGAACTTGCATTTTCTAAGCACTCCTCAAGAGGGGTTAAAAATGAACCACTAAAACTCATCCCTTGAGATTCAAGGTTAGTTCCAAAAAAATTATTATGCAAGGTGGACATTTCTTCATTAATACCACAATTAGATTCATCATGATCATCAACATGTCGTCCACCTTCACTTATGACATTTCTACCATTTATGCTAGTATTCCATTCATTTGAAGACACAACTTCATAGAAAACATGCAATTGGTCATATATTCTACCAAAGGATGAAGTCAATTTTTCCATTCTATCCTCTATCCTAGCAAAATGGTTGCCTATGTCATTCACTAGCTTTTCAAGTTTTGGATCCATTTCATTAGCAATTTTTCTATACCTAACTCCCAAGAAAGTTTCCCAAGAAAAAGTGTATTAGCCAACTTCTCAATTGCCAATTCCCAAGATAGTTTAGAATCATATTGGACATAATAAGTTGGAAATCATAAAAAAATTTAAAATCACTAGAAGCACAATGATCATATCAACCATAATAATGCATATTACCCCAATTAGGGTCATGGTGATCAACATAAGAAGTGCCATACTCAAATTCATCAAAGTAATCTACATGTTGTACTTGCATACATTGATAATCCGCATGATAACCTCCACACAAGATGCAAACCACATAATTGGAATTCAAAACATTAACATTCCTATATTGCTCAACAAAATGCATCAAATTGTCCAATTTAGCATTCAACCTCCACGTGTCATCATCAAAGGACATACCTGCAAGATTTTCATGAATTCCTTTATTGTTATAGCCTTGAAAGCACGGGGGATACATTTCTTCTCTTCCTCCTCTCAAGTATTGTCCTCCAAAAAAATTTATCCTTCTCATTTCCTAAAAATGCTTTCAAATATCTCAAAAGCAAGATTAGGCAAGAAATATAGTTACTAGTAACACACTCGACAAAAATAAAAATAAAATATAACAAAATGAAATACACACACACAAACAAAAAAAAAAAAGGACAAAATAGTACAAGAAATCAAGTAAAAATATCTAAACTAATAGAGTCACTCTTCATGCTGATATTGCTATAAATCTTCCCCGACAACTGCACTAAAAACTTGACGTGCGCGGGATATACATACAATAATAAATCTCAATTCACAGTCAAGTTTTGAATTTATTATTTCCTAAACTATCCCACACGCGATTTTCAACAAGCATAAGGGTCGTGAGCGAGTATAGGGTAATTAGGGTCGAACCCATAAGGAAGACAGACAATTATTGGTACTACTAAAGTTTCTCTATTATTTAGACTACTAACAAATTAAAATCAACAAATCTAAATTATTAATATGAAGAAAATACAGATAAAAGCTCCCCCACTAGTGGAATCCCTATCTACTCATGCTAGTGCAACTTTTCAACTAATTGAATACTAAAATCTCGGTTAAGTCATCGAGTAATTTCCTTGTGTATGTGACACCCGTTTTCGTCAATGTACCAACTATATCTGTAATTAATCCATATCTACTTTTGTGGCTATGAAATCAACTATAAACTCATTTACTTATATGAAATTACTACAAAAAAAGCCACAAAGGTGCACCTCTACTTTCGCAAGTGTACTCCCTAAGTTTAACACTTCTATGAATTAGCGTCAAATTTCAATTTTTATTACAAATCTAACACCTTGAGATTATCATAATCAATGGTCAATTAATCATGATTTTAAGATCAAAAGTGCTAAATAATTTAATCAAGATACTAGCCCAAAATAATTAAAAAATCAACGCATAGAAAATATAGATAGTTCAACCAAATAGTCAAGGCATAAATTTTAAAACAACATCACAAACATAATATCCAAAACTTGCATTAACAAATTTATAATCCAATACAAAGATAAAGAGGTGGAGAGAAGAAAAACCCTTGTCACTTGAGCTTCTTGAGCATCTCCATCTTCATCTCCATCGGCCTCCTTATTGAACCAATACAAGAGTGAATGCACAGCACAAGTCCTATAACCAATCCTATAAATTAATAAAAATAAAAAAGAAAGCTATAAGTGTTGTGGGTTTGTGTCTTGCCTCAAAGGGCAAGACACAACCCCTTTTGTTGCTCTCTTTTACTCTAAAGTTCTCTCCCTCTCTAAAACTAACTAGAAAACTAAAAATCTCAAAAAACTCCTTCTAAGACTAAAGGTTTCTTTATTTATATTTTTCACGTCCCTTCTAATCTTCCACAAGAAGCCTCTTTGTCTTGAAGAGTCACAAAGTTGAGATGGAATGACATAAAGTTGACAAAAATTGATGTCTTAGGTCCAAAAAGTAGCTGCCAAATCATCATTGATGCTACAAGAAAGAAGGATTAAAAGTTGTGCAAGTTACAGCTTTTTTCCACCTAAATATCCGATGCAGTATTTAAAACGAATTTCACTATCTGATGCTGTATACTGCTAAACATTCTTCTTCGAAAAATCCTCTGACGAGTATCTGGCGTGATTATCTAGCTTCACTTCTTCAATCTGACGTTGTATACTACTGAACACCCTTTCTCTTGCAAAACCTTCTAACGGGTATCCGATTTGGTATCTGACTTGAATTCACTATTTGGTCCCGTATACTCTCATCCAATCCGGTGATGGCTTTTTGTAAACGGCCCCATATAGTCTTTGCTCATTCATCCCTACCAAAAATGACAATGTTTAACAAGTAAAAATGATGAATTCACAAGTCTTCTCAAAGTTATTCAAGGATATCAAATATTGTCAAAATTGTCATTCACATTGTCTAATGAGCTCGAAATTAACTATGAATAAACTAAAATATGTACAAACTATTGGATAAAACAGACACTTGTCAACATACAAACACCATGATCATTCACTGTATGCTTACGCATTCCAGAGCATTTAGAGCGTTGGTAATATCTTTCCCAAGGTAGCTAGGAGCTACGAAACTGTTTGTATGTGAAAGCTCTATAAAGTATAATAGGAGGATTTCCTTTGACAGTCAAAGCCATTGTAGGTTCTACTACGATATCATTAGATGGAGCCAAGAATTTTGTGATGGTTGTTCAAGCTTTGGTGTTTGTTACCACTCAATTTTTAGGACTTTTGAACAAATCATTACTAATTACCCGTACCATTTACAAAAAAGATGGATACCTAGCAGGGGGTATACATGATTATTGGCAAGAATTATAGTTCAATGAGCTTCAGGATAATATGTACATTTAATAGGAGGCTACAAATGACAACCAACTACTTTCTTCCTTGTAGAACTAAAGTCCAAGTATTGTGCATTGATGAAACATAGTTATGAGATTAAGATCATAGTGTTCTGGCATTCCCAGTCTAAGAATAGCTGAACTTTGGTTAGCCCATAGTTATAAGTCCCAATCTTTCACAAATTAGATACAAAATCCTCAAGAGAAACTTCTGTGCTTCAACACAATATGTACTTATGACATCCCTGAAAAAAGGTTGTATGAATTGTGGCGCTAATCATTGTAACGGAATTCCTGACTTCATTCTTATTTAAATAAGTTGGGTCATACGTAGAGGCTTTACCGATATCTAGTAAGCTTTTCAGGCAAAGATTGAATATGATCCTCCACAGGATGGCAATTGTGTGTGACATTATCACTCTTCGTGATAATTTATAGTGCTTGAGAAGATTATGCAGATTTGGCTGATGTGACTGTCATTGGAGTAAAAGCCTAGCAACCTAAAGAACTCCTAGATAACATTCATTGTCTCCTTTATTAAGCCTTCAAGAACTCCATGATTAATGACCTGAACTAATAGCATTTACTTATGAGTAGCAAGATTGATAATGCATTCAAAATGATGGTCTTAGACAATCATCATCAAGGATTATGTTTAGTTTTTCAGCTCAAACATAACCAGTACTATGAACCTAAAAGAATCCAAATTCTTGGCTTGCCTTCATAATCTGCTCAATGACTTCAGCTTGTTCAAGCTTGCAGCTTCCTCAAGGTCAATAGTTGGAATGTTTTGTAAGACCTGCCTTCTTTGGTAATTATAACCCACATGATTGATTCTAAAGTGATTGATATTTTAATTAATTGATTGACATTTTGTTAATAATTAATTAGTGTCTTCATTTGTTAATGATTACTTGATATCTACTATTAATTGATGTCTTATTCAATCAGCTAATCAATCAAATCAATCAATTAGTTAAAAAATATTATTTCAGTTATGAATTTTGGCAAGATTTCCTCGATGGAAGGAAATCCTAGGAATTTTTATATTTACCAGTAAGAGTCCCTAGCCTAACCTATAAAAAGCCTGTAGTATTTCATCTTTTTGGTTAGGCACAGATTAGAAGATTCTTACTCTAAATTCTCTTTCTACTTTTCTCTTCTTCTACACATCTACGTAGTTTCTTTGTCCACATAGACAAGAACAAGGCAAGAAGATAAGGGAGTTTTAAGGATTAATCTCTATTCAACAATGAATGGACGTAAATCATTTAAATTTCTGCTACATAGTACAATTTATTTGTAATTATTTGGTTTACATGTGGTATCAGAGCCGCCCTCTAACCATGTTGTCTAACATATAACTTCATGGTTTGTTGGCAATGTGAGAATCAAATCCAATTTGCCATGGGATCTATGTATCCATTATCTCAATGATTGAGAATTAATGGCTAATCCCATGTATATGTATCATCCTTGTGATGATTTATTTGGTCATGCAAGTGTGTATCGTACATATATTGTTAGTATGATTTTTTATCTTCATTTGGTTATGCTTGTATATGACAACGTAACTAATTATATCTTGCATGAGTTATGGTTAGTATATTTTTGCCTTTTGACTTTGCATTATGTATGCTAAAATATCATAAAGGTTGAACTTTACTTTTGGGGCATTTTATGAGTTCTATTTAAATGACTCCATGCCTCCTGAAATTGGCATTGGCAGTTTGTTTGTTTGCTGCACTTTCACCTAATTATTTAAAAGTATAATTTGTGATATCTATCAACCTTTCATTTTTGTCACCTATTTAGATGCTATCATAAAGATTTTTGCATCTTGTATTTAAGAGTGGCCACAGCATCTTATATGCGTGTTGCTTAGAATTTTAATCATATAAATGCCTAGTGATTAAATGAATAACATCTAATTAAGTAAGCAATTAATTTGTTAAAATTATCACTTGGCCTGCAGGAAAGTGGTAGTTTTAATAAGATTAGTTGAAATAAGATGGTAAATTTAACATTGTGTTAAAAGATTTTCCTAAAACCACGGGTATGGAAAATTTATACTTTTATAATTTAAATTTACCGGTCTTATTATAAAGAAAGTAAATTCAATGCATGTTTTAATAATCAAGAACTTAATGGGAAGAGACGAAAAAAATATTTTATTTTTCTCTCTCGGGTTTCCTGTTTTAGAAATTTAGGGTTCTCTGGTTCCTCGTGCATGGCAGCCGCGGCTGCCCCCTCATCTCAGGGTGGGGGTCTGTCTTCTTCCCCTACGTTCAAGAAGAAGGCATTTTCTGCTTTGTTCCAAGATCGGTTGCCGCCGGAGGTGGTGAAGGTCCAGGCGGCTGTCTCCACCCATCATGGAGAGCCTGCGGTGGTCTTCAATGCGGCAGATATTGCTGTTGTGGCGTCGCCGTTCCGCTTCACGTTGGTTGGGAAGTTTTCCACGGGCCGTCCCCTTTTGCCTGAATTGCGTATGTTTTTCTCTATGCTTGATCTGAAGGACTCAGTGTCTGTTGGTTTATTAGACGCTAGACATGTTTTGCTGCGATTTAATGGAGAGGCAGATTTTCTTCGTGTATGGACAAGAAATGTGTGGTATGTTCATGGGTGTCCTATGCGGGTTTTCAAGTGGAGTTCGAAGTTTCATGTCGATAGGGAATCGTCCCTAGTTCCCGTTTGGTTCAGATTACCCAAGCTTCCTATCCATTTGTTTGCCAAGCCATGTTTGTTTCACATTGTCTCCTGCCTGGGGAACCCGCTGTTTGTTGTTGAGGCAACATCGTCTTTTATTCGTCCGAATGTGGCGCGGGTGTGTGTGGAGGTGGATCTGCTGAAGTCGCTTCCCTCTAGAGTTTGGGTAGACATGAGGGATGGAGATGGATTCTGGCAACCATTGATCCCTGAGAGCCTTCCAAAGTATTGCGGTTTTTGCTATCGTCATGGGCATGAGGAGGGCCACTGCCATGTGAAGTTCCCAGAGATGCGAGTGTCAAAGGGGCCGACTCTGAAGGTCCCTGGTTGTGCTGTAGAATTGGATGATGGGGGTAAGTTGATTGCATTTTCAAAGCCTCTGGTGGGTGCAGGGGAGTCGCTAGATGCGGCTGATGGCAGTGGGGCTGCAGTTTTACCTGGGGTGGAGGAGCTCCCTGTGGCTTTGGAGGGAGCAGTTTCAGGGATGGGCTCTGATGCTCCGTTATTACCTGCGACTGAAGGTGCGGAGCAGATCACTTTGGCTCAGTCCCAACAACCTGGGCTTGCAGGTGTGGTTGTGCCGCGGGCATTAGAACGAACATTATCAGGCAAGTTGTGCTCGGATGCTCTTCTGTTGCCTGCGAATGTAGAGCAGATCTTTTCTGCACAACCCCAACAGCTTGGGCTTGAACGTATGGTTGTGACGAGGGGTGAGTTAGAATCAGGTTTGGGGTCAGCTGCTGCGCCAGTTTTGACAATAGATTTGGGTGTCCTGCCTGCCAATCCACCGTCGTCCCCGTTTCAGGTGGCGGAGCTGGTGGAGGAGGCGATTGCTTCCGCTGCTGACAACCTCATTCACAGGTTGGCTGATCAAGTAATCGACAACTCCGATGAGTCGTCCATAGGGGCTGACCTGGAATTGGGGGAGCTTGGGAGAGGTGGTCTTGAGCTGGCGGGTTCAATGGAGCAGGTCAGGGTGGAGGTGAGGGAGCAACAGGGGGCTATGGTCGCTAACCTTAATCTTTCTCCTCGCAAGGCGGATGTTAGGGATGTGGTGCAGACGCGGTTGGATGCTTTGGAAAACCCAGAGGAGTGGCAAACGGTGGTGAGCCGTCGCAATAGGAGAAAAGGTGATTCACCCCCCCCTTACTTTCTACGACCACGATCATGATTAAGGCTATGTTTTGGAACGTCAGAGGAGTGGATAATGCTCTCACCATTGCACGTTTGAGGAAGTTGAAGCGGATGCATCAGGTTTCTTTGTTAGCGATGTGCGAACCAAAGGCGGGTCGCGAGCGGCTTGATTTTATTCGGAATAGGCTGGGTTTTCGTCATGCTATCTCCAACGATGAGAGTCGGATTTGGGTGATGTACGGGCAAGACTATAGGTGTGATTTGTTGGTCGCCTCACACCAGTTCTTGGCGTTGGAGGTTACACATGCTATTTTTCGTTGCTCTGTTGTAGCGGTCTTTGTCCATGCGTCGTGTGCCTCTCTTGATAGGGAGGCGCTGTGGCAACAGTTAGGAGAGGTGTGCCCTCAAGGGATGCCGGCAATTTTTTTAGGGGATTTTAACGTCATTGTCGGGGCGAATGAAAAGAAAGGGGGTCGCCCATTTCGTGCTAGGGAGTCGGAGCCTTTCCTGAGTTTCATGGAGGGTGCTGAGTTAACAGATTTAGGGTTCTCTGGGTCTCAGTTCACCTGGTGCAATAATCGTTGGGGCAGAGCCATGGTTTGGAAATGCCTGGACAGGGTACTCGTTAACCAGGATTGGTTGAGTTTAGGGGTGAACACGACGGTGGCTCATTTGAATAGGGTTGCCTCTGATCATTCCCCCTTGTTATTGTCTTGTTCTTTGGCCATGGGTGGGGCGCCTAAGAGTTTTCGTTTCTTGGACGTTTGGAGGTCACATGTGGATTTTCATAATGTAGTTCGTCAAGCGTGGGAGGTGGAGTGTGATGGGCGGCCCATTCGGGTTCTACTCGCGAAGTTAAAGGCGGTCAAGCAGGCTTTGCGTACATGGAATAAGGAGACATTTGACAACATTTTTGACCGTGTCAAGGAAGATGAGGCAACAGTGTTAGCACTGGAACGCTCTTTGGAGGAGTGTCCCTCGGGGGCGGGTGAATTCCAGCTCCTCTGGGCGCAAGGGGCGCTCAAGATGTCCCTGTTACGGGAGGCCGCTTACTGGCGTCAGAAGGCACGGCTTCGGTGGCTTAGGGAAGGCGATGCCAATTCCAAATTCTTCCATGCGCAAGTAAAGCAGCGGAGGGCTCGGTCTTTCATCCATCGGATGAAGGATACAAATGGGGTATGGACGGAAGAGCCCTCCAGGATTGAAGAGATGGCGACCACTTTCTTTGCGGACATTTTGTCACAACCAGGACATGGGCCGATGGATCTTTCAATGCTAGAGGTTATACCTTCGGTTATCACTGTGCAAGATAACATGGAGCTCCAGCAGTTTCCGACGGAGGAGGAAGTCAAGGCTGTGGTTTTTCAACTAGATGGTGGTAGTAGTCCGGGTTCGGATGGTTTCACAGGATCATTCTTCACTTCATGTTGGGATATTGTGAAGGGGGAGGTTTATCGGGCTGTTTGTGATTTTTTTGTAGGTGCGGAGCTGTCTTGGGGGTACACTGCTACGTGGTTGGCCCTGATCCTTAAGACTCCTGGGCCGTCATCCTTCTCAGACTTTCGCCCTATCAGCTTGTGTAACTTTGTTAATAAAATTATGTCTAAGCTGTTGGCGCGACGTTTGGAGCGTGAGTGGCTTTGTGAAGGGTCGCCAGATATCGGATAACATACTTTTGGCCTTAGAGATGTGTTCAGCCTTGGGGAAGAAGGTACGGGGATCCAATGTTATCCTTAAATTGGACATGGCCAAGGCATATGATCGGGTATCGTGGAATTTCTTGATCCAGGTCATGCGTAGGTTTGGGTTTGGGGAGCAATGGCTGGATATGGTTTGGAGGTTAATTTCTTCGTTCCACTTCTCAGTATTGGTTAACGGAAAGCCGTGTGGTTTTTTCCGTTCGTCTCGGGGTCTACGGCAAGGGGACCCATTATCTCCGGCTTTATTTACTATAGCAGCTGAGGTGTTGTCTAGAAGCTTGAATGAGTTACCGGGGGAGTCGAGGTTTGCTCCGTTCTTCGTGACGCGGGAATGCCCTCCTCTCATGCATCTTGCTTATGCAGATGACGTAATAATCTTCTCCAACGGTGGTAAACGGTCCCTTGGGTGTGTCATGCGGGTGCTGGAGGGCTATCAGGGGGTGTCTGGGCAGTTGGTGAATGTTGCGAAGAGCTGTTTTTTGGTAGATAGGAGGGTCTCGTTGGTCCGTAGGAGGTTAATTGCGCAGGTCACTGGGTTCCCCGCTAAGAGTTTGCCAGTAACCTATTTGGGTTGCCCATTGTTTGGGGGGAGAAGAGTGAGGTCTTTATTCGCTGAGTTACTCTCCAAAGTATCTCACCGAATTTCATCTTGGCAGGGCCGATGGTTATCAATGAGTGCGCGGGCATTGCTTATTAAGCATGTATTGTCGTCCATGCCGATTCATATGCTGGCAGTTTTGGAACCTCCAAGGGGGGTTATCTCTGACCTCGAGCGGATGGTTGCTAGATTCTTTTGGGGCGAATCGGAATTTGGTGCCAAACGTCATTGGGCGAAGTGGGAGAAGATTTGCTTCCCGGAGGAGGAAGGGGGGGTTGGGTTTCGGTCCCTCCAGGCGGTCGTTGCGGCGTTCTCCTGTAAATTATGGTGGATGTTTCGGTGTGGTCAATCTCTTTGGGCGAAATTTATGAGAGCACGATATTTTGGGTCTCGACACCCGAATCAAGCTCCGTTTCCTGCTCAGCTGTCTGCTAGTTGCAAGCGTATGCTTGGGGTCCGGTCGTCGATGGAGCAATGGTTAAAGTGGGATCTGTCTAGGGGAGAGGTGGCTTTTTGGTGGGACAACTGGAGTGGTTTGGGCCCTTTGGCATGGCGGTATCCTGATTTGGCGTCAAATGCGATGGTCTCGGATTTTTTACGAGAGGGTCAATGGGACTACTTGGCTTTAGCGGGGTTCCCCTCGGAGATTATAGAAATGGTTCAGGGGTCCTTCTTTTGTTTTGGATCGGACCCGGATGCTTTGGTCTGGAGCTTGGATCCCTCAGGGGTTTTTTCGTTGAGGTCTGCTTATCAGCTTGTTCGCCCGGCTCGGGCTCGCTCCTGGGTGTGTTCCTATATTTGGCAGTCGTCCGTTCCACGGAAATTTTCCTTCTTCATGTGGCGTTTACTAAATGGCCATCTGCCAGTGGATGATGTGCTGCGGAAATTCCAGATTCATGGTCCTTCTAAGTGTCATTGTTGCTTGCCGGCCCAAGGTGAAACGTTGCAGCATGTGTTCTCTACTGGTCAATTGGCGGGTGTGACTTGGATGTTCTTTGAGCGCTCCTTAGGAGTGTCTGTACGAGGTGTGGCCGTTAGGTCTCGATGTTCTGATTGGTGGATGTCCCCTGTTAAAGGGAAGGCGCTCCGCTGGGTGTCCCGGATTCTTCCGGTCCTTATTCTATGGTTCTTATGGCGTGCCAGGAATGCATCCAGGTTTGAGGGGTGCAAGGTTTCTGGGGTTCAGGTTCGGGTTTCTATCTGTTCCGAATTGCAAAGGTTAGCTCAAATCCACTTTCCAGGGATCGCGCTTTTGCCTTGCCAGTGGGAGGGGTTCCTAGAGGTTTTGTCTTCGGCCAGAAGGGTGTTAGTAGCTAAGGCGGTGAGGTGGACTTTCCCTGTGGAGGGTTCTTTTAAGCTTAACACTGACGGTTGTTCTACGGTCGGTGGTAGTGGGGGCGGTGGGGTGATTAGGGATTCGAGGGGAAAACTCATTATTGCTTTTGCGGATTCTTTTGGCTCTCTGGATTCCCTGCAGGCTGAGGCTCGGGCTCTCTTGTTAGGGCTTCAGCTGGGGTACAGCTTAGGGATTTCGCAGATGTTTGTTGAATCTGATTGCTTGGTCTTAGTCAATTGTTTAAAGGGGGTTTGGGGGGTTCCTGCGGTGATTCGGCCAGTTGTTCGTGCTGTTCGTCTGGTTACTTCTGCTGGCCATCAGTTTGGTCATTGCTACCGGGAGGGGAACATGGTGGCGGACTCGCTCGCAACGTTTGGGGTGGAGTGTGGCTCTCGATCTATTTTCACGTCAGCGTCTCAGTTGCCCCTGCGCTCCAGGGGGCTTTTATCTCTGGACATGCAGAATTTTTGTAGTTTTCGTTTTTCTCTTAGGATGTAGGGATCTGGATGATTCCTTGGCGTTGTGTTCTGGTTTTGATGAATAAAACAGGTTTGTTTTTATAAAATAAAAAAAATAAAAAAAATAAATTCTATTAGTAGACATATATAATTATTAGTATAATTGATAATATCAATTATATTGCATATATTAATATACATTATATAATACATATAACTAATAATATCATTATCATAAGTTTATAACTAATTAAATTAAATATTATATATATAATTATATACATATATATTTATTTTTTTTTTTGCGGGTGGCGGGGCAGAGGTATAATTCCCCGCCCCCCGCCCCGTTTCTAAATGGGGGGAAAAATTCCCCCCACCCCCGCCCCTGCCCCAACTCCTGCCACAAGAGCCCTCCGCAAGGCGGGTACCCGCGCATTGCCATCCTTAGTAACAACCTTTTCTGTTATCCATTCGATCAAATTCAAATGGAAATGAGAAAAAGGGCAAAACCTTTCATTAGCCATTAATATGGCCCAAAAATCTCCTACATGACTATAATACTCTATTCTGAATCTATCTTTTCCTTTTTTACTATAATACTCTTTCTGCCTTTACTTGTCACTGTACTATCCAAAAAAGTCTTGAATACTTAACATAAAATTGACAATATTTCCAAATATGAGAGCAAAAGTTTTGAATAATTAACATAACCCTGACGATATTTCCAAAGATGAGAGCAAAATCTAAAATTTGACCGTTCATCTCCATTCCAATTGCAGTAATTTTCTCTTTGTAATGCTTTACTTCTTATTAAAAAAAAAAGGAAAATAAGGAAAAACTCACTACAAATCTAGGGAAATTGGAATTATACCAACACGAAAGCAAAGTCTAAAATTTTGATTGTTCATCTCCATTCCAGTTGTGGTGATTTTCTCTTTTTGATGCTCTCTTTCCTATTAAAAAAAAAAAAAAGAAAAAGCTCACTACAAATCTAGCAATATTGAAATTATTAGTATGTTTGTACAAAACTCTCGATCACTTGTTCATTCAATTAATTCTTTCCGAAGTTTTAGTTTTGATTTTGTCATACTGCATTGAATGGGAACTCATTGTGCATATGGCTATATGGGGGGAATAGCATGTAGGGCTGAGGAAAGGTGTCTCCATCACTCTGTTCATTCAATTAATTCTTTCCGAAGTTTTAGTTTTGATTTTAGGTTGGTTCCTATTAGGGATAAGGTCAGAAGATGAGATTAGTAATAAAATTTGGAGTTGAATCATTGTATGAATATTTTTTGAAAAAAAATGGTTATTTTGGCAAAAAACTCATTTTTTTAATTTATTCTAATATCCGACAAAAAAGAATACTTTTTAAATCATGCATTTTTCCTTATTTAATATATTTATTATATTTCTTTATTGAAACAAAATTTATACAATAAAACAAAAGCTTGAACGCACTGATCCTTTTCATTCTTTTTTTATTTGTCAATAACCAAATAAATTTGCAGAAAAAGTTAAAAAAAAGGGTATTTAAACAAAGAAATCTACAATAAGCTGGCAAGATGTAATGAATTTTATTTAAAATATGTAATTGTAACATGTCTAAGGTTGTGCCTTACTATATTCAAAGTAATAAAGAGGTAAAAAGCTAAAAATCATTATAGAAACAAGTAGAAAACATTTTGCATATGACAGAGTAGGTGCATGTTGCGTTACTATTAATTGTGAAAGAGTCATCTAAGGGTGCCATGGGTACTCGTTAAAATATACTTAAGATGTTCGAATTTTGAAAAAGTAAAATTAATTAAAAAAAGTATATAAATATAAGAAATGATAATAAATTTTAGTATGTGTGTGTATATATATCTAACTATATAAAAGTGGGTGTTGCTTGAATGAACAATAAAAAAGTGTCTTGGTTGGTTATTTGGCCATTGGTCAATTTGTTTGCCCTATTATGGTCCATTTGCTCGGTGTCATGGATTTGGAGGTATTGCTTTAGCCTTAGGGGTCCGTTTGTTTAAGGTGAAAATATTTTCCAGGAAAATATTTTTCTAATTTCCCGTGTTTGGTTGCACAAAAGTTACTGAAAACATTTTCTTATGTAAAATATTTTCACTCATCTTATGGAAAACAACTTCCCTTCCAAACTTACTGAAGTTGTTTTCCGAAATGCATGCATCTCACCTGTAATATGTTCCAAACTTACTGAAAACATCTTGTAGTATGTTCTTTTTTTTTTTTTAGTGTAAACAGGAGGACTCGAACCCAAGATCTTTTCCTTACACTCCCTCCCCCGTGCCACCCAACCCAACCCTCCCCCTAGTATATTCAAAATAAAAAAGAAACCTCATCCTGCTCATCCTATGCTAGTAATTAATTATGTATAATAGGGACATTTTTTTCTAGAGAAACTTTCAGCAGTGAGAGTGCAAGATATATGTCACAATAAGCATTGCATGTGATTGATATTTGATACTAAATGACCAGCAATTTGTTTATTACTTAAGGAGATATTTTTTATTCATATATACATTTCTCCAAGATTTTTTAAAGTTAAACAATGAGATAAATTTTCTTATTTTGCATGGGAAGAAGTATGTAGTTATAATATGTAGAAAGTAAAGATAGAGATAAAAGTGAAAATATTTCAAAAGTTAAACAAACACCAGAAAAATGAAGTAAGAAAATATTTTCAATAAGCTAACCAAATGCCTGAAAATGATGAAAGGGAAATGATTTTCATGGAAAATTACTTCCACGGAAAATATTTTCCCAAGGAAAACATTTTATTTCCAAACAAACAGACCCTGAAAATGTTTCCTATTTTCCGCCTATGTCATTCATTTTTGCCTTGATCCAAGATCTATGTTACAAGTTGTTTGGCTGCTTCGTAATTTACTTCTTCTTTGGCCCTATTTTTTATTGTTCTCTTTTGTGGACCGCAAACATCAGTTTTTGTTTCTAAGCTCCTTTTGTTAGAAGCTTCACTGTTTGACTAATTGACTCTGACTTACTTTTATATTTGCAATGCTATATATCATGTGTTACTTTTTTGCCTTGTATTGTATTATGGCATTGCCTATTCTCTGGTACTTTTTTTGCCCCTTTCTTTTCCCTTTCACTAATTGTTTATGCTTCTGCTTCCCTTCCCCTGGCCAATCGGTAATTTTGTTACCCGCTATTGTGCTACATTTTCTGTGGAGCGTGGAGCAGGTAAAATTTTCTGTCTTTTTGTTTGCCACTTACAGTGCCGCCTTTGCCCCTGCATTAAATGCTCATGGTACTTCCAAAAAAAAAAAAAACACACATCCGTCTAAACTGCCCGCTTCTTAATATTTTTGATTTGTTTTTGTCATTTGCAAACTTATTAGAAAGATATGCAGTTATAGATTTTTCTTTTTGTTAATGATGCTGTTTGTTGATTTTTTTTTTTTTTATCAATTTTACCTTTTTATTTATTTACTCTTTTGCAGAATAACAAATTGCTGTCTCTCTGCTATTTTATGTCCCTTAGTATCTTTTTTCTTTATACTGCTTGTTGTAGTACTTTGTTTTTTGCTTTTATTGTTTTCTTTTGTTTCCAAAACTTCTTTCTCAAGTGAGTTGCATTTCTTTTGCTTATTCTCAAGAAGTCTATGTTGTATATTATGCTTATTTTATTTGTTGATGTTTCCCTTCTTTTGTTCACTTGTTTGTTCTGGAAATTTTTCTTAGACCTAGCATCAATGATCCATTCTTTAGGTCCTCTATGTGCATGCTCATAATTTTTCTTTTATATTTTCTATAATTTACTAGTTTCTTTTATATTCTTAGAATTTGTCTTTCTCATTTTCAAAATTTTTTTTCTTGTTTTCAATATTTTAATTTTTTAATTAATTTCGTAATTCCAATAGTTCTTCGAATGTTTGGTTTATGAACCACACGCATATATATAAAAGTATATAAAAGGGTGAATGCTTTGCATGAATAGGCAAATAACTACTTTAGTTGATTGCTGTATCTTTGGCTAATTTATTTGAAATTGTACTAACCAATGACGGTTACAAAATATACCATGTAATGTAAATTCTATGTGGAACAATGAGTTTCAACTTATATAGACATTTATATGTATTCATAAAGAAAATAAAACAATATATATCCATAAAAAAATCCAAAGAAGTTTTGATGTAATCATTGCTACTTTGGCTGGCTAAAGCAAAGAAAATGTTGTTTCTACCAAATTTAGATTATTTTCTTAGACCTCTTCTTAGCATTTGCTCTTGGTATACCTTGAGCTTTTAGCTTTATATTTTATTACACAATTATAATCATGAGTATTTTAATTATATTGTAAAAACACTATCTTTTTGCCTCTTTTATACAATCATATCCACCGGTTCATCTTTATTCAAGTACAATTACTATTTAAAACAAATAAAAACCTAATATATCCATCTTACTTTATAACTAACTATTATTTTATTTGTCCATTACAGTTTCTCCAATCAATGCATTCTTGATGCAGTATGATGAACCACAATGATACATTGGTATTCATTTTATAAAATTTCCCTAATTTACATCAATTTTTCTCCAAAACACATTTAACACGTATTTAGATATTAATTGCAGGTCATACCACCAAAATTTATACATTACTTGGAACCACACATAAGAAGAAGAGCACTTTTCAAAGTTGGAAACAAAATATGGTTTCTAAAACTAGATGAAAATCCTCAAAACTCTGGATGAAAAAAATTCATTGACGATCACAATCTGTAGCCAAATTCACTAATATATTTTTTCTGCATTGGAGTGATGACATTTAGACTTCAAATTTTCAACCCAAATCACTACACTAGCTTCTACGAATGGAATATCATCCCTATTGAAAGCACATATGCAAAAGCAACATGGTAACAAAATTAATAATAAAATATATCCACAGAGTTCAACAATACAACTTCCTATTTATTTATTTATTTAACAATTGCAGGCATTTTTTCTGCAAGAGAAAGTTTCCTCATAAAGTTCACATTTTATGTAGTTATCAAGCCCACAGAGATGGAAATTTTAGTAAGCCAAATTTTTTTAAACACTTATTAACCCAAAGCCATACAAAAAAATTGCACATAAATTTACTTTAGCCATAAGATACTGCAAATATATTGCCAAACAAAAACAATATAATCATCTTCTATTACCAATACAAATGTTGGGACGTCAAAGTTGAAGATAAATTTTTAACCTATGAATAGAAAAAAATGCTATGATACCATATTATTTGACCATGCTATACTCTCATAATTACCCACTTAGGCATGAATGAATATTGAATGCACATATTCGATAATGAACTTGTAAAAGTTGCTCCAACATAAAATAACTATAAAGTTATGCCTTTCAACCTTTAATACTATTCCCATATTCTCCAATTTCATAACTATACATACACTACTATATTTTTACTTCAACATTAAATCACATTCTATATGATAACCTACCAACAATTCTTTCCAATTACCCTCATTCAATAAAAACTAACTACCTTGCAATTATTTTACATATTGTAAAATATTTTTCTGCATCAATTCATACACCACATTACACAAAAAAAATAGAAAATCAGCACCCAAATGCACTATTAACACGGGTCACGAATGCTCACCCTGCGTAAAGCGCAGGGCCTCCTGACTAGTATATATATAATATAGTAAGTTGAATGAAATTTAGGCGTGTTAGTTGGGTACCCATTAGAAAAACCCATTGTAAAATGACAATTATGACTCTTGATTGAACATTTGTTGTTGGAATATGTTTTACATACCTAACTTCATTTGTTTGGGCAACTAAACGCTTGAAACAAAATGTAATGTGCCTTTAAGATTCTTTTCTATTGCTGAAGTTAGTGTGGAAAATGAAAAGAAATATTATTGTAAGTCAAGAAAATATCATGATTGACGGAACATTTTTCTAATCTTCGTCCCACATTGCCTTAATATTTTGAAAGCTACAGAACAACCTATACAAAGTTTAGAGTTTTTATTTTTATTTTTATTTTTTGGTCAATCGTCATCCCTACTCTACTCTATCCTAATCTAACTAGGGGAAGGCCTAACTGGGCTTATGGGGGACCGATGGGGACAGAACCATTGCCCCCTTTGAAACTATTGGAATTTTTTACAGTTGCCTTCTCCATTTCTACAATGAAACCTTGAAAGAAAGTATAATAATAGTACTATTTGTAAGTCCTTTCTAATTAACCTTATTTTGCTTAATATTGAACTCCACTTATGTGTCTAAGCATATAAATTACAAGCAAATTGAAAATTCATTGGATCGTTTGGCCAAATACACATTAATTTTCTATTGTATATATCAATGTACATCTCATAGATTTATGCATAATATTAACTATTGTATAATTTTATACCATTAGATGACCTGATAACTATTAAATGCATAATAAATGACAACCTATACACAATTCTTATTTTATTTTGGCAATATTGAATAAATTACTTCATGTCTATTAACCTTATGAGAAACATTTAGTTGAGCTAAAAGTTCACAAACCACAAGTTGTAAATTTAATATAAATTATTGTATCCTATGACCGAAGATCCTGGCTTAGCCACCGCCCCTAGAGGAATGTTATTTTATAAAAATAAAATTCTACCCCAACCTTTATATGGTGGAATCTTTCAAAGAGGTAAACTGTGAATTTTTTTTATTCATAGAGGCAAAGTGCAATTGCGGTATAGATTTAGGGGTGAAGTGTAATTAACCCGAGTGTATATTCAGGCTATGCTCTTTGATTTTAGAATCTTTGCTCATGCCACTCATGGTCTCTCATCCTTTAGGTTTTGGACTATTCCCAATGGAGTTAAATAAAAAAAATTCAATAACCTAGCTGACTATATATAAATGTCACTAACCACTAAGCTATACTCGTTAAGAGTTTATTTTTTCATAACAAGTGAAGTTAAAACATCTAAATATAGGGGATAAAATATATGTCAATGTCTGCGATAATTATGTGAATCCTAGTTTTATTTAGCAATGGTTGTTGACTTTGCAGTACCATTCCACACTTTGCAGGAATCTAAATATTTTGGATGTTTGAAGAAAGTTAAGCTGAAAGCTCCAAAACCATTGGATGGTCAAATGTTGAAATCACAAGTACATTAAAAATAATTCTGGATCTCTGACTTTAGCCATTCCACTGTAGAATGATGTGCACATTTAAAAGCAGAGGTTTGTGTAGCAAAGTAAACATTCATCTATGCAAGCATAGCTCAAAATTCCATAGCAGAATAAAATTCTTATATCAGTTCCTACACTACAAAGATGAAGAAGACAAAGCTTGTTTTTGTTCCATCACCAGGCATAGGTCACCTAATATCCACAGTTGAGCTCTCCAAGCGCTTAACTGAAAGAGATGATCAGCTATCAATATTTGTTCTGGTCATAAGCTCACCTGTTGGCCCAGACTTGGAGTCCTACACTCAACAAGTGGCTGCTTCAAACACTGGTATTCAATTCATCAACATTCCTCGAGTAGATCCGAATCTACCACAGGTCTGGAGCTCCCCAGAAAACCTTTATGCTCTCTATTTGGAAAGCCATAAATCCCATGTCAAAACAGCAATAATTGATCAAGTACTAGTATCAGAATCCATCACTTCTCTTGCCGGGATAGTTGTTGATCTATTCTGTAGTTCGATGGTTGATGTAGCGAATGAGCTTGGCGTTCCTTCATATGTGTTCTTCCCCTCTGGCTGTGCCTATCTTGGCTTCATGTTTTATCTTCCAATTCACTATAGCCAATATGGAAGAGAGTTCGAGACTTCAGATTCTGATTCAATTATTCCAACTTATTCTCACCCTATACCTTCAAAGGTTATACCTTCTTATGCATTTAACAAGCATGGTGGCTATTCCTCATTCGTAAAACATGCTACCAAGTTCAAGGAGACAAAAGGAATCATCATAAACACGTTTGCAGAATTAGAACCTCATGCTGTGGATCAATTGAAATTCGATGCTGAAACACCGCCAATCTACACGGTTGGACCCCTGCTCGACCTGGAGGGCAGAAAGCGAGAGCCTGATCACGAAAAAATAATAAAATGGCTAGATGATCAGCCTCCATCATCAGTTATATTTCTCTGTTTTGGAAGCATGGGTAGTTTTGAGCCTGACCAGTTAGCAGAAATGGCACTTGCACTCGAGCGGAGTGGATACAGATTCTTGTGGTCAGTCCGTTTATCAAAGGCCTATACAAAAGGGACAGGTGAACATTCCAATATTTCTGAGATGTTGCCGCAAGGTTTCTTAGAACGCGTCGAAAATCGAGGATTGGTGAGTAGTTGGGCACCACAAATGGAGGTGCTGGCTCATGAAGCAGTTGGGGGATTTGTATCTCATTGTGGCTGGAACTCTATACTAGAAAGCCTGTGGCATGGGGTGCCTGTTGCAACATGGCCTGTATATGCTGAGCAACAAATCAATGCGTTCGAGTTGGTAAGAGAATTGGAACTGGCTATGGACTTGAAAATGGATTATCGAATGGAAAATGCACAGAATCTTGTAGTGGCTGAGGAAATCGAGAAAGCTATCAGATGCTTGATGGACACAGAGAATCCGACAAGAAAAAGAGTTCAAGAAATGAAGGAGATGAGCAGAAAGGCCATTGAAAATGGGGGTTCTTCATTCATTTCACTTGGACGTTTGATTGAAGATATGCACATCAACATTGGAAAAGATAAGGGAAGTTTCTAAGTTTTTTCAGTTCTTATTGTCACTTGATCATCAATCAACAGATGAAGGGAAGTTTCTTCAACTTCCTTTTTTTCTTTTTGCTTTATTGGTTTAATATTAGTTCTTTCTCAATCCATCTAATTGGGACCACGGCCAGGAACGGTTGTACCTCGGTTTTATGCATTTTGCACATCGCATAATTTTATTTGCACACGGCGTAACATTGTTTGCACAATGTATAATTTTATAATAATTTTTTATGAGCCCCACACATGTTGTTAAAAACGAGATATAAGAAATGAACTAGATCGTACAATTTTTTTGGACCAAATCTTGACCGTGAGCAGCTATGACCGCTCCTGCCTCTCATTCATCTAATTGTCACATTTGTGTGGTAAACACAAATTAGTATTGTTTTTCATCCTTTATGTGGTCATACTTATGCTTTCAAATCTATTTTTGCTTTTGTAAAACTTTCCAGTTAAATACTTTTCATTTTTCATTTTTCATTTTTTCCGCTAAATATTATAAACTTGGTGGTTCATATGTCTCTTCTAAGATTTGTTAGTAAAATTTTCTCCATAATTATCTTTTTGATTTCATATGGTGATCATTATGCTGTTACTCTCAATTGGAATGAAAATTGAAATTGTCCCGAAGCTTGTAGTTCACTTGTTATACATCTTATGTTTACTACTTATTTCGTATATATAAAATCAATACCATACATTTGTTATACATCTTAAGTTTGATTTCCTATCAACCCGGTTTCGAACCTCTTGTAAAACATTCATTGTCATATAAGATTTCTCCAGTGCATCTTACCCTTCTGTGTGATTGACGGGTTATTATATGGGATGAAATTTATCTAATGCGTACTCTCAAATAGTAATTGCCGTGGTAAAAAAAAAAAAAAAAAACTCTACACTGGGCCTCACACATCAAAGTTTTAAAAAATTGGCCTAGGTCATGGTCAAGAACTTTCCCACATTGCGCCTTCTTCCCAGTTCCCAGAGTCGTGTCAAATAAAAAAAGAAATGAGAGTCGTGTCAAGTTTTTTCTCTTTTACTTTTTGATACGAGTCATGTCACGAGTGAAAGTTCTTCAATGAATTAATTATTGAATCTAATATGACTAGATCTAAGTTTGGCCGCCAGTCACTGGCAATGTCCAATAATAAAAAATGAACTTCAAGATGACTTTCTTTCCCCGATTGAGAACTTTGAGGAACAATTTAAAATTCATTCAAATCGTTCTAATTATTTAAATTACTTAATAGACATTTAAATTTATAATATATCAACTATTAAAATTTATTTTAAATATTAGAATAATTTATAATTTATAAATTTAAATATCTCCTAAATAATATTAAACAACTAGAGAAATTTAAAAGGATCTCAAATTTTTTGACAAATCCCTCAATCAAAAAAATAGTTCGATAGTTTCGACACTCTTCAACACATATACATAAAGATCGACTCAGAGACTACAATATGTGTTTATAAAAAGGTGAGTTAAAAAATGTATTTATAATCAAACAAAATATTATTTGAAAAAATTTGCTTTTTAAACACCGACTTTGAAAAATTTGCTGTATGTAAGATGGTTGGGAATATAAAAAAGTGAGTTGAAAAATGTGCTTATAATCAAGCAAAATATTATTTGAAAAAATTTGCTTTTTAAACACTAACTTTGAATATATTTGACATTAGCAAAGCTTTTTTATTAAAAAAAATCGAGAAATAGTCAATCAAAGTGTTTGGTAATCATGAAGATGTGAAATAGGTCACCACTAATGAAATGAAGTAGGGTTATCTAGCCGAAAATCGTGTTGACCAAAAAAACAAAAACAGCTATTTAGAATTTTATTTATTTTAGAAGTTGATTTTTTATTTAATAAATAGATTAGAATTGATGTTAAAGTTGGTTTAGAAAATAAGTTGAGTTGTGTTTAGATATTAGTATTGGAATAAGTTATATGGCTTTTTTATCTATTCAAGGACTTGAAATCCTAAGTTTGTATTTGAGGAAAAAAATCAATTCGTTGAATAAATTATTGATCCTTTCGAGCCTTCCTTATTCTTGATATTTTGAAATGTTCTGCTGTTTGAAGCTTTTTCTTCATTTATTGTTTGAATAGAGTATTATTTAAAATAATTATTATAGTATGTTTTGTGATTTGATGTACGTAAGATAGTTGGGAATATAAAAAAGTGAGTTAAAAAATGTGTTTATGATACAAGTAAAATATTATTTGAAAAAATTTGCTATCCAAACACTGACTTTGAAAAAATTTGACATTAGCAAAGCATTTTTATATAAAAAAAAATCAAGAAATAGTCAATCAAAGTGTTTGGTAATCACGATGATGTGAAATAGATCACCACTAATGAAATGAAGTAGGGTTATCTCGCTGAAAATTGTGTTGACCAAAAAAAAAAACAATTATTTAGAATTTCAGTTATTTTAGAAGTTGGTTTTTTATTTAATAAATAGATTAGAATTGATGTTAAAGTTGGTTTAGAACATATAGTTGAGTTGTGTTTAGATATTAGTATTGGAATAAGTTACATGGCTTTATTTATCTATTTAAGGACTTGAAATCCTGACTTGAAATCCTAAGTTTTTATTTGAGGAAGAAAAATCAATTTGTTGAATAAATTATTGATCCTTCTGAGCCTTTCTTATTCTTGATATTTTGATATGTTCTGCCATTTGAAGCTTTTGCTTCATTTATTGTTTGGATAGAGTATTATTTGAAATAATCAATATAGTACTTTTTGTGATGTGATGTATGTAAGATAGTTGAGAATATAAAAGATGAGTTGGAAAATGTGTTTATGATACAAGTAAAATATTATTTGGAAAAATTTGCTATCCAAACACTGACTTTGAAAATATTTGACATTAGCAAAGCTTTATTAAAAAAAATCGAGAAATAGTCAATCAAAGTGTTTGGTAATCATGAAAATGTGAAATAGGTCACCACTAATGAAATGAAGTAGGGTTATCTAGCCGAAAATCATGTTGATGAAAAAAAAAAACAGCTATTTAGAATTTTAGTTATTTTAGAAGTTGATTTTTTATTTGATAATTAGATTAGAATTGATGTTAAAGTTGGCTTAGAAAATATACTTGTTTGTGTTTAGATATTAGTTTTGGAATAAGTTACATGGCTTTATTTATCTATTTAAGGACTTGAAATCCTAAGTTTGTATTAGAGGGAAAAAAAAATCAATTCGTTGAATAAATTATTGATCCTTCCGAGCCTTCCTTATTCTTGATATTTTGATATGTTCTGCCGTTTGAAGCTTTTCCTTCATTTATTGTGACTAATCAAAGTCAACCAAAGTCCACGGAACCTTGAAGCACACGAAGGCATACGTCTAGTTCATATTTGGATGCCTTGTTTCTTGATATGAGAATTATAATACTTCCGCTACATTTTTTTTTTTTTTTGCGCTAACAAGTGGCACCAAAACCCTTGATTTAAGAGTTTGATTCTAAGATATTTTTGGAACTTGAAGGGTGTGTAAAATTTATGATAGAAGACCATGAACCATAGAAGTGTATAGAAACTGTGGTAAAGTATTCGTGTATTGAAAAATTGGACCACAAAAGTTTGATCTTAGGGTACTCGTTCGTTAATTAATAATAAGGAAAAAAAGTTACCTAATTGAACAAAAATCTAAAAAGAGGGAAAACTGTTGAAATTGTTGGTGTTGATAGTGAGTGATAAGAAATTATTGTGTTGTGTAATGATCAATAAAGAAAGTCCTGCCAACTTGTTATAGTTGATTCCACAGTGGAGTTTGATCCAGACTAAGTCAAGGAAGCCAACAAATTCAAACAACGAAGCAAAAAATACTTGTGAAGGTAGGTAAAATATTTTGAGTTGCAATGGAGAGAGAATTTGTCATTGGTGAAAAATTAACAATTTTGTACACACTGAGTACTATTGAAGAAAGATTAGAATGGGATGAAATAATGAAAAAATATCTCAAAAGGTGTTGTTTGGGTAATATTCTTGAACTAAATCTTTTCTATGGTTTGTCTTAAAGAAGATAAGAAAAAAAAAAAGGCAAATTTTTTTCCCAGGATTTTGCAGAAATCCATGGTTGAAGAATATTATGCGAGACTCTTAATTGATTCTCAATCACCTTGAATATCTTTGGTCAGATCTCTGCTATATTTTGACCGAACTTGATTATGAATTTGTTCATAAGTCAAACTTGATTTGACATGAAAAATTAATTAGGAAGTAGATGCGTTTTTTGATGATGAAAAAAGTACTTGTATAATTTTTGATATAGTTGAAAATCTTGATCTGCATACATTATTTGGGATGATTGATGAAGAAGAATTTGTAAGTGATTGCATTAACTTGGTTGTGGATGAAAATGTAAAAGAAATTGCTGGTGATTATGGAATGGATTAATCCATTAGCAATCATGGAATTAGAAATTATTTGCGAAAGGAAAGGAGGAAAGGAATGAATTATTGGTCAGAAATTCTGTGGAAGATTATTATGGATATGGAGGCACTAATGGTGAATGGGTCAACATGGATGAATTTTTGG
Organism: Coffea eugenioides; assembly: GCF_003713205.1. Lineage (NCBI taxonomy): Eukaryota > Viridiplantae > Streptophyta > Magnoliopsida > Gentianales > Rubiaceae > Coffea > Coffea eugenioides. Next base: position 21,372,989 of record NC_040040.1, read on the forward strand.
GTCAAGTTGGATCAGTAGCCGAATTGTGTGCAAAGTATGCCTAACACCCCTTGGTGAAGATGAAGATAAAGATTAAATTGGAGTTGCACTTGAATTATACTGGTATAGTGGCTGCAATAACAATTGAAACTACTCATGATAGCATTGGAGAATAAAACATTAAGAGTTTGGTTTAAGAAAAGTAATATTGACAAAAAAAAACAAGCTAATTAGAATTTTAATTATTTTAGAAGTTGATTTTTTATTTGGTAATTAGATTAGAATTGATATTAAAGTTGGTTTAAAAAATACAGTTGAGTTATGCTTAGGTATTAGTATTGGAATAGGTTATATGGGTTTATTTGTCTATTTAAGAACTTGAAATCCTGAGTTTGTATTTAAGTAAAAAAAAAATCAATTCATTGAATAAATCATTTATTTTTTTTTATAAGAAAACAAACGGAAAAATTTTATTCCTGAAATTGCTGTAAATCGTCCAACACGATTTGCTTGACAAAATTTGGAGAAGCATTCCAAAGAGATTTATAAGGGTTGGCATTCTTTGCTCGATTGGCTAAGATATGCGCAACCTTGTTTGCCTCCATTGGAATCCATTTGACATCAATACAAAGTTGATCTAGTAAGGCTAAGTGTATATCCTCAAGAATCAGGCCTAAGTCAGACAGGAGGTCTTCCTTATGAAGAATGAGTTTAATAATTGAAGCTGCATCGCCCTCCAAAATAAAGCTTGGGATCATTAGATTTCTTGCCAAGTAGACCGCTTCCCTAACAACACGGGCTTCCGCTATTTCTGCACTCACCGAACCAACGAATTTCTTTGCAAGGCCAGCCATAAAAGAGCCTTCATGGTCTCGAACCACTACCCCAATGCCAAAGATTGTTTGAGCTGTGGATATGGCAGCATCAAAATTAATTTTAAAATGGAGGGAAGGCGGGGCTGACCATCTCAATCGAGCAGTCTGGGGTGGAGTCATAATAGGACGCGTATTGGCCTCATGAAATTCGCTAAGACTGTGTGCTGCCAAGTTGACTAAGGACAGCGGATGCCGAATTTTGCCATTGAACAAAGCATAATTCCTGTTGTTCTAGAGTGTGTAGCACAACATAGCAAAATCACATTCAGCCCCGGTCAGTGAGCGAATAATTTCTCTATACCAAAGCTCAAAACTGGAGTGATGGCAACTGTGAATTTTTCGTTCGAGGAAGACAAGTGCCCAAACTTGCACCGCCACCGGGCAGTGGAAGAAAATGTGGGATAGGTTGCCACAGCTCCCTTCGCAAAGAGCACAAGTGAGATCCGATATGATTCCGCGCTTCATGAGATTATCGTTTGATGGTAAAGAGTTGGGACAAGCTCTCCAGACGAGGTGCTTGGCTTTGTTGGGGATATTGAGAGCCCAAATCTTCTCCCAAACCTTGTCATTATTAGAACTAGTGCTAGTAAATCATTTATTATTCTTGATATTTTGACGTGTTCTGTGCGTTTGAAGCTTTTGCTTCATCTATTGTGACTAATCAAAGTCTACCAAAGTCCACGGAAGTTTACGATATACGTAGCCGGGCGACTAGTTCATCTTTGGATGTCTTGTTTCCTGGTATGAAAATTATAATACTTCCACTGCATGTTTTTTTTTTGCGCTAACAAATCAGCCAGAAAAGCTGTAACATTGACTAGTTATTTGTAGGAGAATATTTGGAAAAAACTTTTAGAATAACATTGTAACACTTTTTGAATTTGATGTATGTAAAATAAAAAGATAATTAAAACAAATTGAAAATCGTATTTATGATGCAAGTAAAATTTTTTTTACAAATAACATCATAACCATGCAAAGCATAATTATTTCTCTGCGCGTTTTTGCATTTGCCTCGATGATACAAATATCTATCATTTGTACCTTTTTTTAGGTGGCAAATTAATTAAATTCTGTCTTGATAAACTTTTAGGGGATTGCTACAACTCAATTATACTTATTATGGACAGGACCAAAGCAAGAAATTACTCATGAAATGCTACTGCTTGGAAATAGTAATGGGTAGGATTTGAATTTTAATCCATACTTACACCCACTTAATTTTTTAATATCCAAACCCAGACTAACTCATGGGTTTGAAAAAGAAAATCCACACCTAAATCCTCATAGATTTGGGTACTCAGATATGCATATGTGAATAGCTCTTAATGTGTAATGAAAAAGTTAGGTTCAGAAACAATTAAAAAAATTCTTTTCGAAAAAAGAAAGAAACTATAAAAATATTATGAAATTAAAAAATAATAGAAATACAACCCAATTACCAATTTCAAATTACAAATTCAAAATTCAAGATTGTTGCATGCAATAGTTATGAATCCACCTATAAAAAATGACTTAAAATCATGACATTTTTTAACAATAAATACAAACATGAAATCCCTGAAATAAAAAAAAAATGTGGGTCATCTTTTAGTTTATTTCTATCACTTAAGTTGTATTTAGGTCTAAATTTGGGTAGGGTCTGGATCTATATCTAAATTTAGGTATGGATTATACAAAATTAGATTTTACCCAAATCCATAATTCTTTTGCAAGGTCTGAATTTGAGTAAGATATAAATTTCAATATGTGGATCCAAATTTTGAGAAAAAGACAATAAATTTGGGTTTAATCTAAGTAATATCTTACCTATTGACATACCTATTGCCACTGTGTCCTCATGTACCATTCTTAAGTTATGTTGATCAAAAAATTCAAGAAGTTTTCATCAATCAACGTCACTATACTGTCTGGGGTGTGGATCAAACCCACGTTTGAATTGAAATTATGATAGGTTCATATCTGAAAGAGGTTGACAAAAATCAATGCCTTTTATTGCATTACATCAAAAGGAGCATGAAAACATTTGAAAAAGTATCGTGGTCCCTTTTTTTTTTTTTCCGAAACGGTAGAAGTTTTTATTTCTACTAATAGAGAAATTACACTATTCGAGCAAAGGCTCAAGTTTTTTTTCACAAAAGTGTACTGAAACACTGAGGATCGAAGAATTCCTCATCAAAATGTAAATGCATTGCCTGCTGACTCAATTTATGACTGAGACAATTAATGCTATCATTAGCGGACTGAAACTCAAATGAGCATATCGTAAACATTAAGCTAAGATCCGTTATGTCTTGTATGTGGGCTGCTTGTAGCATGTTGCATAAAACTTGGCAGTTGAGAAGCTTGTAAACCTGTAGGCTTGGTGTCTGAAGTTTGATACTGAAGCAGCCACGTTCCTGAAGCTTGCAAAGTGCCAACCTTATAGCCACAAAGTTGTCCAATACTGGTGATCCGGTGCTTCTTTCTTTCATCAGCCACACTGCACTTAGTTGATGCAATCTGTTCTTTGCCGTAATGCCGATTCCCATGTTCAGACCCTCGAGATGCTGTCCCACATGTACACTAATGGTCAGTGTGTTGGTATCTTCAAACACCCTCTGCTCTTGTGCATCAGCTATATCTGTTTCTGAGATGCTCACTTGTTGTTCAGTCTGTTGGGATTTCAAATATTCCTCCCATTCCATAACTGCCTTTGTAATCACTTTCATTGGATGTCTTTCTTTGTCCTCAAACTCTACTGTATTCCTGGCCTTCCAAATTTGCCAAAGAATGTCCACTGTCAATGCTATATGTTCCCTTCCTTCCTTCCTATCTGTGACTTCCATTAGCGTACTCCACCATTTCCTGAAGTCACTTGTAAACTGCTGCAGACCATCCCATTGCAACGGAGCCATCTTCCAGATCATCCTTGCGGTCCTGCACTGGAAGAAAATGTGCTCCACTGTCTCCCTGTTTTCACCACATTGCTTACACATTAGGTCACCTTTTCCCGTTCTCCGAAAGATTGCCTCTCGACCTGGTAGCACTTGATGGAGATACTTCCATAAAAACACCTTGTGTTTGTGCTTTACTGGAAGACCCCATAGTTGTTTCCAGATTTTCTTATTTCCCCCTGACCAGCTTGTTTCCCCCTTGCCATTCAATTGCCTCAGAGGCTGCGTGGCAAGACTTGTGAGTGCTGCATATGCCGAACTGACCGTGTAGTTTCCTTTTTTGCTATGAGTCCAAAAGTAGCAATCTGGTCTCCCTGTCGAGCTTATAGGTGTTTTGAGTATATGAGCAGCTTCGTGTGAACTAAAGAGCCTGAAGATGAGAGTTGATTTCCACCTAAAGTTGGCTATCAATTCACTAACTGTTGTGATATTGCAACCAGGGGGTTTTGTGGATTCAATCTTACCACCCTTTCCTTCCAACAACCAAGCATCTTCCCAAATTCTAGTGTTGTTCCCATTTCCAATCTGTTTCCTAGCTCCACATTGCACCACCTCTCTTGCGGACATTAAACTTTTCCATATCCATGATGCATTTCCTTTGATTTCGCAGTTGAAGAGGGTTGTTTTAGGGTAGTACCTGGCTTTCAAAACTTTGCTAAGCAAAAGATTGGGGCATGTGATGAGCCTCCAAATCTGTTTGCCTAGCAAAGCTTTGTTAAAGCTTTGAAGATCTTTGAAGCCAAGACCACCCGCTTGTTTTCCAGTTGACAAAGTCTTCCATGAAACCCAATGCATTTTCATTTGACCATTCGCCTCCCCCCACCAAAATCTTGCCATCAAAGAGTTGATGTCTTTGCATAACCTCACGGGCAGCTTAAAACACGACATGGCATAAGTTGGCATCGCCATAGTGACAGCCTTCAGCAACACCTCTTTCCCTGCTTGGCTAAGCCGTGTATTTCTCCAGTTGAGGATTGATTTTTGGCATCTGTCTCTAATGAATCCAAAGATTTACGCTTTGGTTCTTGTGATTACCATTGGCAAACCCAAATACTTCCCCTGCTTCACCACCTGAACCTGTTGTAGACTGCTGCAAATTTCTTCTTGTGCTTGTTTCGCCACATTTTTGCTGAAGAAAACTGAAGATTTTTCCATGTTGATCATCTGTCCGGATCCTTTTTCATACACTTGCAGAATTTTCATCACTTCTTGAGCTTGCTTCTTATCGGCTTTGCAAAAAACTAACGAGTCATCGGCAAAGAAGAGATGAGTTAGTGAAGGTCCGGTTCTGCTAATCTGCATTCCAGTCAATTTTTTGCTTCTTTGTGCTTGAGCCAGCAAGTTGGAAAACCCTTCTGATACTAGTAGAAACAAGTAAGGCGATAATGGGTCTCCCTGTCTAATCCCTCTTGACGGTATCACATATCCTTTAAGCTCACCATTTATGTTAAAGGAAAAAGAGACTGTTGAGATGCATTCCATTATCCAGTTTATCCAGGTATCACAAAAACCCATTTTAATCATGATCTCCTTCAGATATCCCCACTCAACCCTGTCATAAGCTTTAGACATGTCTAACTTTAGAGCCATAAACCCATTAGATCCTTCACTTTTGTTTTTTAAGTAGTGCAAGTACTCATGAGAGATAATAACATTGTCCAAAATCTGTCTTCCAGGTATAAAAGCAGCTTGGTTTTTGCTAATGCAGTTTCCCAAAACTTTTTTCAATCTGTTTGCTAGGATTTTGGAAATGGTTTTATAGAGTACATTGCAAAGACTTATAGGCCTATACTGCTTCACCTCAGTGGGATTATCGACTTTGGGAATGAGTGATATGGTTGTGTGATTCAAAGCCTTTAACATATGACCCGAATGAAAGAAACTTTTGATTGCTAAAATGATGTCATTTTTAAGAAAGTGCCAATATTTCTGAAAGAAAATTGGTGTCATGCCATCAGGTCCCGGGGCTTTGGTTGGATGCATAGAGAAAAGTGCATCTTTAATTTCTTTTTCCTTGACTGGTTGGGTAAGAACAGTGTTCATGTGATCCGATATTGACTGTGATATTCCCTCCAGAACCAACTCAGTAGGGGTACCTACCTTGCTAGTAAAAAGCTCCTTGTAATGTTTAACCACTTCTTCTCCAATGTCCTCCTCAGATGTGGTCCAAGTTCTGTCCTCCCTTTGAATTCTTTGCATTTTATTTCTCTTCCTCCTACCTTTCACACTAGAGTGGAAAAAATGAGTGTTTTTGTCCCCTTCCTTCAACCATTGCACTCTAGATTTTTTACTCCAAAAGAGTTCCTCTTCATCGTATGCCTCCTTTAATTTCCTCTTGAGCTCCTTTGTAGCAGCCTTTTTGTTTTCGCAATCCTGACCTTGAAGGTCTACCACTTGTTTTTTGAGGCCATCAATCTTGCTTCTCGAGTTGCCTTGGAAGGTGTTTTTCCATTTCAAAAGAGCCACTCTGCAATTCGCAATTTTCCTATGCACTTTGAACATATTAGAACCAGTTTGTGCCTCCTCCCAAGCATTCTTTATGACTTGTTCCACCCCCTCTTTTTTCATCCATCTCTTATCAAAAAAGAATCTTTTTTTTTCTTAACCTGGATGGGATTGGAGTCTATTAACAACATACTATGGTCTGATCCCAGGGTCTCTATGTGTTTGACTATGGATCCATGGCTTTTGCAGTTGTTAATGACAATTGCTTCATACAGTGTATAACTTGATATAATAAAAGTTATCACTAAAGGAACGAATGTAAACGCCAATAAAACGACATGCAAAAACACAATAATTTTTATCAACCATTGCAATTTGTGCCTACTAACTCAATTCCAACCATCCAATTTAGCTAACTTCATCTCCACCATGAAATGTTCTCTGTGGTCACTACCGTGAATGCAGAGGATCCAGATCCCATTATGAGGGGCATCTCAAAAAATAGTACACTACCTTAGGAATCCAATCAATACGACTGCTTCAATATTGAGAACATCAATCAAAGAGAAAAAGAAGGGAGATAGGTGAGGGAACGAGTCGAAAGCCTGCCACATATATTAGTGTCTTGCATGATTTAGGCTGCCAATTCAATTGGGTATTTGCGAGTTACAAAATCATTAAACTTTCCGAAGTCTTGCTTTACCTATTATACTAATTTTCATATGTAGTGACAAACTAAACTATTAAAAGTGATTAATTCAGCCATTTGATCTATACTTGTCATGTCATATAAAGCAGCTTTTTAGAAACATTTTTATAAATTTAAGAAGAATATAACAAGCAACTTCTCATATTAATGTTGTGACACTTTGGGTCCAACTCCCCCATTAATTGGCTTTGATATGCGAGGGTTCGCTGAGGAGAAATGACAGACCGTGTAGAAAAGAGGAGGAAGAACAGAAGTGTGTGTGGTTTACTGCTTAAACCTTAACAAAAGCCCTATTGTCTTTGGTTTGGTGTTGCTTTTAGAGTGGGAATTTTGGTGATACTTTTGTTATTCGGTATATTTTTCTTTTAATTTATTATTTTAGTTCGTTGTGCCATAATTGCTTTTTTTTTATTTGTTTTTTGATAACAAAATTGGGCAATAATTGCTTAGATCAACAATTAAATTTACTTTAAGTACTACTATTATACTACTTCATCTTTTACTCTCAGTTATTTATTAAGGGTATTAATACTTGTGTACATACTACGCCTCAAAAAAGCTTATTGCATTTCACAGTCTTTGAATTTTTGTCTAGTGAAAATTGATTTGAACCCCTAGATTATTTAGGACTAGCACCTCACCCCCTAGACAATTTGTGATGATTTATTGGTCCATCTAAAGTATGAATTTAACTTCAACTTGCAATGGCATAGTATAAGATTTCAAAAAGGAAACAATATTCACCGTCAATTAGTAATTCTATAGTATTTCCATGCATTTTACCTGACTTGAGATGCTAGATTACTTTCATGCCCGACAAGTTTTTTCCGCTTTTTTTTTTTTTTTGGAAAGGAAAGGGTTAACTTTGTATTAATTTGCGAAATTACAGAGTTCTAGCTTTGATAGCCGAATTATGAGCAAGATTTACATATGACCTACTAACTCTGAGAAAAATAACTCTAGCAAAGGATTGAGAAATACTCCCAAAGTATGTCTTGCAAAATGGTCCTAACATAAACTTCTGTATTAGATAGATCCAAAAGATACTTTAGCAGCAGCAGACAATCTACCTTCACCAGAATAGTAGCATTGCTTAGTGGTTTAGCCCATTTTAACGCATCCAACCACGCCAAAGCTTCTGTTTGAACTGGTGATGAGGAGTGGACCTGCTCGCTTGATTGATGTATAATATTATGCTCTGGATCTTGAAACACCCATCCAATGCCTGCTGAATTATATTGATTAGAGAAGGATCCATCAAACGTTATAACTCCATTGCAAGCATTCATGTAGTCTTGGATAGCTTCAGGTTCTTGAAGAAAAATGACCATCTTCCTTCAGATATTACGCATTGAGCTGATGATCTCATAACTTGGGGGGTACAACAATCCCTTTCAGAGGGAATCTTCAAAGGAAATGAACAACCAAACACTGCATGCGAAATTTGTGAAGGATCAAACGATTGATCTTTTTATAACAAATGATTCATGGCTAGCCAAATATACCATAAGATATTTGTCGATTGGATGATCTCATTGTCAGAATGTGCAGAGCAAAGCCATTCAGTGAACCACCCTGTAAATGAAACTGGTTGGCCAATATTAGAAGAGAACCCTAAAGGTGAAGCATGCCATACTCGCTGGGAAGAATCACATTCTAGGAAGAGATGAGAAATAGATTCCTCATGAACACTGCACCTATAACAGGGAGGTGCAATGCAACAACCCCTTCGAAACAAGGCTTGATCGTTTGGACAAATGTTGTGCATTAGGCGCCACAAGAAAAACTGCTGCTTGGCTGATGTGGGGAGGGACCATATTTTTCTTCCAAGCTTCCATAGGAATCTGTAAGGATCCCTCCATTGAAGGAGAATATGGCTGCTCCATGATACCAAGATTCCAAGCTTGATGATTTTCACTCTTAACAATATATAGCACCATCCTTTATCAAATTCCCATATCATATAATCATCAGCTTGTTGGATAGGAATATGGATGGCACAAATTTCCGCAATACTGATTCAGGAAAGATGGCCCGTATAAGAGGTTCTCTCCACTTACTATCCTAATCAATTAGATCTGAAACTTTGACTTGAAGATATTGGCAGAACAATACACTACCATGAAGAGGGTTCCTGTTATTGGGAATTCACTCATTAGTCAGAAAGCTAGACGATTGACAGTACTTAGCTGGAAAAAAATTTGCTAAAAAAGAATTAGGCTGTTTGCTGAGATAATTTGCCAGGCCACTTTTGCTGGGAGTGCTCTATTCATCTCTTTAATCGAACGCATTCCTAGTTCGCCATGCAATTCTGATTTGCAAATGATATGCCAAGCTTTCCAATGAATGCCTCTTCCCTCCAAATCCCCAGCTCAAATAAAACGTGCTATTAATGTATCAATAGATTTAGCAGTCATTCTTGGTATAACAAACATAGCTAATGAATATTGGGATGAAGAAGAAAGTACATGCTTAGCTAATGCCACTCGTCCAATAACTAATAAAGAAGAATTTTTCCAAGATGCAACCCGTTAGGCAATCTTATTCTTCTTGAGATAAGAAAATAGTCGGGATTTAGGCTGAGAAAATTCCAAGTTAAGACCAAGATAAATGCTTGGAGCCGGAACCAATTGAACTGACAAGATACTGCTAATTTCTTGCACGAGATCCAGTTGTGTATTGGACTGAAGAACAAGCTGGACTTTGGTAATTAACTACCTGTCCGGAGAATGCTGCATATCTCTCCAAGGTGCTCTTTAGGTTCAAAGCAGCTTCTTTAGAGCAAGTAAAAAATACCATACTGTTATCAGCTATCATAAGATAAGATATATAGAGAAGGTACTCTGCTTCTAGCAAGGATTCTGATCCAGGGTGGAGCTTTTGAGAGTCTAGTAAGCCAAAGATGCTGACTAAGAGAGCTTCTTGACATAAAATAAATAGATAAGGGGATAATGAGCTACCTTGCCTCAAACTTCTTTAAAGTACTAAGGGCGCCATCCATTAATACTAACTGAGTTGGAAACAGAAGAAACACAAGACATAATAAGACTGATCAAATGATCTAGAAATTCCATCCATTAATACAAACTGAGTATGAATACGTTAATCCCATCCGCTTTATTTGCTGATATCCAAAATAAGAATGCTGTTCCCCAAGGAATTCCTAATGGCTTCCAATTTGTCCAAGTTGTAGGTGTGCCGGTTTTCTGACAGGCTCTTTTCCCTGCAGTTCTTATTAATTCTACCCGTCTGACAATTGGGAGGGAAGCAGTCTCATCTCATCATCTTCAAACTTGCATTCCTAATATCACTCAACTCTCCTAAAATTTTAAAAATCTCACTTACCTCTCCTGTCAGGTTGACAAGACTAAATATTCTTATCAAAGATTACAAACTGACAGCATTACCCTTGCTCTTAATAGCTATTTAACCAAAATGCCAAAACAAAATAAAAATTTAAACCACAAAATGTATTAGAAAAAAACAATTTGCTATTTAATAATGGTTTATATTTCTCTATATCAAGGTTATGGTGGGACAATAAAAGACATGGATAAACTAAATCTAGTAAAAGTCAACCATTTTAAGACAATTTTTATAAGTAGTTAACGCCTTGAAAATTTTTGTGGACATATATTAGGAAGTCAAGAAATTTTTTGGAAAATATGTTTTAATACATGATGTACTTTTAAGTTGTACTAAAAACTAAAATAATCTCTTCATATATGTGGTTTGTAATATAAATCTTACTTATAGAAAATAATTTTATAAATGACTCAGAATTAAAAAAAATAATCCAATGACCAAATATATATTTAGGAATATCTTTTTTTTTAAACATCATGCTTTATGGTAGATAATAGTTGTTGTATATCTATAAAATTGCTTGCTATTGCATTTATAACATCTCATATTTTCATCTTTTTACTTTTTAACCTTATTTTATTTTTTATTGTTTTTGTAAACTTCATAAGTAAGATAACATAAGGGTAGTATTGGAAGAGAAGTTTTATCTTTCTTGCATTTCCTCCAAGGGTACTAAAATGTTACAAGAAATGTCAATCCAAAAGCGCTAGATGAGATTTTGAAATCCAAAGGGGTGCTCAGTGATATTATGCAAAATATTAGGAGAGGTTTCTGAAATTATCCCTTAGAATTTTTAATGGGGGGGTGAAAATTACCCCCACCCTATGAATCCCAAGCAAGTGCCTATCCCAATTGCTGTCCCTAATCTCATCCACTTAATCTCAAATCAAACTCATCCCTAACTGCACCCATCAAATTCGTGATTTTAGGAGCCTCAATCCTGTTTATTCCAAACAAAAATTAGTCGCTATAAGGTGACAGTTCCACAGCAGGCAAACAAAAGTAACCCATGCTAGCCAGAACGCAGATTCTAATCTAAGGTGCCATATGCAATATTCATTCCATTCTAATGAGATCGAATTTTTGGTGTTTGTTCAGTCCACCTATCTGCGGTGTTTCGGTTAAGAAATGGTACTCAATTTTTATTGGAGATTAAATATTTAAGGTTAATTAAAATTTTTCTTCTAGTTTATGTTCAGTTGCACTTTGCCTCCTTGAACTAAAAGAATGAAGGTTTACTCCCTTTGAAAGGCTCTCTCACCATAAATAAAAATAAATTAATGATGCGAAATTGTTTTAGGCAAATATGCCATTCACTGAGTTTTTATAAAAATATAATATTTTCTTATTTATGTACAATTAGTTTACAAGATCTTTTTAATGGTAATCCCCGTGCAAGGGAAGAAATGCCACCCTAGATATTTTATTGATTAATTTTAAATTTTTAACGGAGGTAGATATACGCAATCTCCCATAAGTGGAAAGCAAGTAAAAAAGAAGTACTACCCTTACACATTTGAAATGAAATTAATAAAAAAACCTAAGCTAAGATGTTACAATAGAGCATCTAAAAGATAGGAACCCAAGTCTATCGTTTACATGATTTTTTTTTTAATTTATTCTAATACGCAACAAAAAAGAATACTCTTTAAATCATGCTTTTTTTCCTTATTTGATATATTTATTATATTTCTTTATTGAAACAAAATTTATACAAGAAAACAAAAGCTTGAACGCACTGATCCTTTTCATTCCTTTTTGATTTGTCAATAACCAAATAAATTTGCAGAAACAGTTTTAAAAAAAAAAAGGTATTTAAACAAAGAAATCTACAATAAGTTGGCAAGATGTCATGAATTTTAATTAAAATATGTAATTGCAACATGTCTAAGGTTGTGCCTTACTATATTCAAAGTAATAGACAAGCAAAAAGCTAAAAATCATTATAGAAACAAATAGCAAACATTTTGCACATAACAGAGCAGGTGCATGTTGCATTACTATTAATTGTGAAAGGGTCTATCTAAGAGGTGCCATGGGTACTCGTTAAGATGTACTTAAGGCGTACGAATTTTGAAAATGTAAGATTAAATAAGAAAAGTATATAAATATAAGAAAGGGTAATAATTATTATTGTATACATATATATATATATGGTAAGTTGGGTAAAATTTCGGTGTATTAATTAGGTGCCCATTAGAAAAACCCGCTGTAAAATGACAATTATGACTCCTGATTGAACATTTATTGTTGGAATATGTTTTACATACCTAACTTCTTTTCATTTGTTTGGGCTAGTAAACGCTCGAAATAAAATGTAAAGTGCCTTTAAGATTCTTTTCTATTGTTGAAGTTAGTGTGGAAAATGAAAAGAAATACTAGTTTAAGTTAAGAAAATATCATGATTTACGGAACATTTTTCTAATCAGAAAGTAGAATGAACGGAAGAAATATTAAACAAATAAGATAATAGCCATTAACTTCGTCCCACATTGCCTTTGCACCCCTTCAATTTTTTGAAAGCTACAGAACAACCTATACAAAGTTTAGAGTTTTTATAATTGCCCCACTTTTGCCCCCTTCCCCTGCATTTTCAATCTATTCCATCTAGTTCTATCATTGTCCCTTTGAAACTATTGAAATTTTTTACAGTTGTCTTCTCCATTTGTATGTCCTTTCTAATTAACCTTATTTGTCTTAATATTGAACTCCACTTATATATGTCTAAGCATATAAATTACAAGCAAATTGACAATTCATCGGATAGTTTGGTCAAATACACATTAGTTATCTATTGTATATATGAATGTACATCTCATAGATTTATGCCTAATATTAACTATTGTATAATTTTATACCATTAGATGACCTGATAACTATTAAATGCAAAATAAATGACAACCTATACACAATTCTTATTTTATTTTTGCAATATTGAATAAATTGCTTCACGTCTATTAGCCTTATGAGAAACATTTAGTTGAGCTAAAAGTTCGCAAACCACAAGTTGTAAATTTAATATAAATTATTGTATCCTATGACCGAAGATCCTGGTTTAGCCACCGCCTCTAGAGGAATGTTATTTTGTAAAAATAAAATTCTACCCCAACCTTTATATGGTGGAATCTTTCAAAGAGGTAAACTGTCAAAAAAAAATTTTAATTCAGAAAGGCAAAGTGCAATTGTGGTATAGATTTAGGGGTGAAGTGTAATTAACCCGAGTGTGTATTCAGGCTATGCTCTTTGATTTTGGAATCTTTGCTCATGCCACTCATGGTCTTTCATCCTTTAGGTTTGGACTATTCCCAATTGAGTTAAATAAAAAAAAAAAAAACCAATAACCACTAACATCAGCTATATGCTTCATGTTTGTTTTGACTTGGACATAGTTTCATGGGTTAGGTTAACCGTTGGCCAATGAATACTCGTCAAGAGTTTACTTTTTATAACAAGTGAAGTTAAATTTGCAAAAATATCTGAATAGAGGGGATAAAATATATGTCAATGTCTGCCATAATTATGTGAATCCTAGTTTTATTTAGCAATGGTTGCCGATTTTGCAGTAATTTTTTTTTTTTTGGTCGAAACGATAGCTTTGCAGTACCATTCCACACTTTGCAGAAATCTACATATTGGGTGTTTGAATAATGTCAAGCTGAAAGTTAAAAAACCCATTGGGTAGTCAAATGTCGAAATCAGAAGTATGTTAAAAAATTCTGGATCTCTGACATTAGCCATTCCACTGTAGAATGATGTGCACATTTGTCAGTCTCTGATGCTTTACCCTCCCACTTAAAAAGCAGAGGCTTGTATAGCAAAGTAAACATTCATCTATGCAAGCATAGCTCAAAATTCCATAGCAGAATAAAATTCTTATATCAGTTCCTACACTACAAAGATGAAGAAGACAAAGCTTGTTTTTGTTCCATCACCAGGCATAGGTCACCTAATATCCACAGTTGAGCTCTCCAAGCGCTTAACTGAAAGAGATGATCAGCTATCAATATTTGTTCTGGTCATAAGCTCGCCTGTTGGCCCAGACTCGGAGTCCTACACTCAACAAGTGGCTACTTCAAACACTAGTATTCAATTCATCAACATTCCTCAAGTAGATCCCAATCTACCAGAGGTCTGGAGCTCCCCAGAAAATTTTTATGCTCTATATTTGGAAAGCCATAGATCCCATGTCAAAACAGCAATAATTGGTCAAGTACTAGTATCAGAATCCATCACTTCTCTTGCCGGGATGGTTGTTGATCTATTCTGTAGTTCGATGGTTGATGTAGCGAATGAGCTTGGCGTTCCTTCATATGTGTTCTTCACCTCTGGCTCTGCCTATCTTGGCTTCTTGTTTTATCTTCCAATTCACTATAGCCAAAATGGAAGAGAGTTCGAGACTTCAGATTCTGATTCAATTATTCCAACTTATTCTCACCCTGTACCGTCAAAAGTTATACCTTCTTTAGCATTTAACAAGCATGGTGGTTATTCCTCATTCGTAAAACATGCTACCAAGTTCAAGGAGACAAAAGGAATCATCATAAACTCGTTTGCAGAATTAGAACCTCATGCTGTGGATCGATTGAAATTCGATGCTGAAACACCGCCAATCTACACAGTTGGACCCCTGCTCGACCTGGAGGGCAGAAAGCGAGAGCCTGATCACGAAACAATAATGAAATGGTTAGATGATCAGCCTCCATCATCAGTTGTATTTCTCTGTTTTGGAAGCATGGGTAGTTTTGAGCCTGACCAGTTAGCAGAGATGGCACTTGCACTCGAGCGGAGTGGATACAGATTCTTGTTGTCAGTCCGGTTATCAAAGGTCTTTACAAAAGGGACAGGTGAACATTCCAATATTTCTGAAATGTTGCCGCAAGGCTTCTTAGAACGCATTGAAAATCGAGGATTGGTGAGTAGTTGGGCACCACAAATGGAGGTGCTGGCTCATGAAGCAGTTGGGGGGTTTGTATCTCATTGTGGCTGGAACTCTATACTAGAAAGCCTGTGGCATGGGGTGCCTGTTGCAACATGGCCTGTATATGCTGAGCAACAAATCAATGCGTTCGAGTTGGTAAGAGAGTTGGAACTGGCTATGGACTTGAAAATGGATTATCGAATGGAAAATGCAAAGAATCTTGTAGTGGCTGAGGAAATCGAGAAAGCTATCAGATGCTTGATGGACACAGAGAATCCGACAAGAAAAAGAGTTCAAGAAATGAAGGAGATGAGCAGAAAGGCCATTGAAAATGGGGGTTCTTCATTCATTTCACTTGGACGTTTCATTGAAGATATGCACATCAACATTGGAAAAGAGCAGGGAAGTTTCTAAGTTTTTTCAGTTCTTATTGTCACTTGATCATCAATCAACAGATGAAGGGAGGTTTCTTCAACTTGCTTTTTTTCTTTCTGCTTTATTGGTTTAATATTAGTTCTTTCTCAATCCATCTAACTGTTACATTTGTGTGGTAAACACAAATTAGTATTGTTTTTCATCCTTTATGTGGTCATACTTGTGCTTTCAAATCTATTCTTGCTTTTGTAAAACTTTCCTGTTAAATACTTTTCATTTTTCATTTTTCCGCTAAATATTATAAATTTGGTGGTTCATATGTTTCTTCTAAGATTTGTTAGTAAGTAAAATTTTCTCCATAATTATCTTTTTGATTTCATATGGTGATCATTAAGCTGTTACTCTCAATTGGAATGAAAACTGAAATTGTCCCAAAGCTTGTAGTTCACTTGTTATACTTCTTTAAGTTTGCTACTTATTTCGTATATATAAAGTGAATACATCTTAAGTTTGACTTCCTAATAATTCGAGTTCGAACCTTTTTCGACACATTTGCTGTCGTACAGAGATTGCCTAGTACATCTTATCCTTTCGTATAGTTGACGTATTATTGCACGGGACAAAATTTATGTAGCGAAAAAATTTAAAGAAAATATCAGAACACCCTTTTGGTCTACTTAGATTCTTATATCTACCAATCCCTTATACATAGTTTCTTTAAGCTCCGTTTCCTATAGATTATGATAGATTAAGTTCTAAAAATCTGATCGTTGCTCGAAAAAAAAAAGACCGCTATTTAAACTAAGGAGCATCTCTTGTAGCGACGAAAAACGAAAGAGATAAAAGTTCCCATCAAAGTAAGAACTTGAACATGTGGTTTCCAGTTCAATTGCACGTTCTCTGTCATAATTTTCAAGTTTAAATGAAAATAATCTCCTCCTCCGTCCCAATTATTTGATTTTATTTCGAGAATTTAACTTTCAATAATAGTATTTTGATTATTTGTTTTTTTTTAATTTTATCTTTATAAATTGAGAATTTAAATTTGAATGATTATTTATATTATAATAAATAAGAAAACTATATTAAAAAGAGAGATTAAAAAATATTTTGACTTTCTTAATAACAAGACATTTTTTGGAAACTCAAAATAGAAAAAGTAGACACTTTATGAAGGAAGAGGGTATTGAATATCCAAGAAAATAAAGCTCAAACCTGGCCACATACTGAGACGGCTCAGGGAATTGATGATCAACATTTGAGGCATGCGCACATGATTTGCTGAAAAAGGGACACCAAGGGGAATCTTTCATCTTTCGTCAGAAAAATCTGATCCATATCCAGACTCCCTACTTTCGGACCAAGGTTACGTCTACGGTGGAAAGTGCCCTTTTCTGCGTATGGTAGGTAGAAGCAAAGGAGGCCGACTGTGTTATGTGGGGACGCACAAAGAGCAAAAAGATGTACCGAGCACTCGGTTGTGCGGGGGGTGAAATAATGCAATAATTTTGAAATCACAATAAAAGTCCTTTTAAAAATTTGTTCATCATCTAATGCCAATACTTATATTTGATAAATTACAATAGTTAATTAAATATTGTATTATAATATAAATAATTATATATCATTGAATTGACTGAATAATATTTTTCTTTTTTTTTTGGCATTTCAACTAGTTGTCAATTAAGTTTCAATTGAAATAACGATTTTACAATTGTCAACAAAATTATCAATTTCAAATGAACGTAAATATAAATACATTAAATTGTATTATTAAAATATTTCATTTAATATGAAGGAAAGATTGTAGACACCAAAATTTTGTTAAAATTTTAATGTTTT